>NC_057806.1:356706245-356721397 GCF_018294505.1 Triticum aestivum | reverse complement strand
AAATCTAAGGGTCAAAGGCCTTTGACTGGACGGAAAATGTACGGAAGGGCATTTCTATAAGCGCACCTAACGAAAGAGGGGCAAAGTTGAGCACTGTTTTTATTTAGGGGTAAAGATGAGGTCGGGACAAAGTTAGGGGAAAAATGGAATTGGCCCTATATCTTAATGCTATGGTTGGGTTTTACCTTAATGAACGTTAGTAGATGCGGATGCTTGCTAATAGTTCCAATCATAAGTGCATAGAATTCCAAGTCAGGGATGACATGCTAGCAGTGGCCGAGGTGGTCATAATACTTGCTATCGGTCTAGTAAAGTAGTCAATTGCTTAGGGGCAATTCCGCAACTCCTACCACCACTTCTCTCCACTCGCTATATTTACTTTATTGTTTCTTTATCTAAACAGCCCCTACTTTTTATTTACATACTCTTTATTATCTTCCAAACCTATCCAACAACACCTACAAAGTACTTCTAGTTTCATACTTGTTATAGGTAAAGCGAACGTCAAGCGTGCGTAGAGTTGTATCGGTGGTCGATAGAACTTGAGGGAATATTTGTTCTACCTTTAGCTCCTCGTTGGGTTCGACACTCTTACTTATCAAAAACTGTTGCGATCCCCTATACTTGTGGGTTATCAGTCCCGCAGCAGCTCAATCCAGTGAACCTTCATGAAGACAACCTTGTGGCCTTGCCACTGATAAACTTGTTTGTGGAGGCATGCCACGTCATCTTCCTATGTAAGCTTGACAAGAACAGTATGCCTCACAAACGAAGGATTAGCTTTGAACTTCTTGTGCTTCAGTACACCCTGGACAACAAGCCTGACAACAGTGAGGCTGGAATACAACTCTTCATTGGTATAACCGCAAATGGCTTCTAGGATCCAACAGCCTAAGAACTCTGTTTTCCCAGTGCGTATATTCAGGTCGTCTGCCTCATAGCGAGTGACATGTACAACCACACAACCCTTGTTTGCATCAGGGCTCTAATTGAAACATAAACAAATTCTGAATTACTTTTCAATATAAGAAACACTAGTTATTTAAACCACTATGTATCGCATGGCATCGAAGCTAATAAAATTTTGCATTATTAATCACCACATACTTCCTTTTCTAAAAAAATCACCACATACTTAGATGAAAAACCACAATCGAGATCGACAAAGAAGGAAATCACCTTGGGCAGCTCAGCGGGGGGGGGGGGGACACATCCTCGAAGGGGGAAAACTGCTACTGCAGTGCCACTGGGGCTGTAACCTCAAACGGGGCGTTGACCATCTCAGTAGTGGCCGTGAGCGTATCTGGGGTCGGCTCGGTGGTTGCCTCCATCTTCTTGGAGCTCTCTGTCTCATGGGGATCAGCCTCCCGCGTCTGCTCCAATATCGGCAGATCTTTGCCTGGTTCTCCTTGGTCCATCATGAAACTAACGAATACTAGGAGACCACTGAAAGGATAACACAATCGCAATGACAATGAAACAAAAAAGAGAGTGAGGATCGGTTACTCTTTGCAAAAGTTCTTTTTTTTCTCTGAACGAAAATATACCAACATCATGGATCTGCTTACCTTCCCTTCGTTCGGAGAGAAGAACAGTGGCAGATGCGAGTGTTGCCTTTCTTGAAGACGGTGAGGGAGAAGGGGATTCAGCGAAGAGTGAAATGATGGTCGCTTCGTCCGTCAAACTTAGACTGCGGGGAGGTGGGTTTTTGTGATACGACGGCTCGTTACTGTTGCGCTATGACCGGGGTGACTCTCCGCCTGCATACTGCCTTCTAATTTGGTGGATGGCATTTGGGCCCGCACGCTGCATGGCCCGCATGTTGGTGAACAAAAGTATAACGGCATTCAGTAGAGGGAGACGTTTCAATGACCTAGGAGGAGCCAGAAGCGGTAGAGTGTCTCCACTGTACTAGTAGTAATTGTTTTTCTGGGTAGCTGTAGAGTGTCTCCACTGTACAAGTAGTAATTGTTTCTCTGGGCCCAAGACAAAGCAGCCCATCCACACTAGTAAATAGTAAATTCAATTCAAAAGCCCATATATTTATTGAATGAGAGGCGCTACCCACACCCAGCACACCGCCCCCCCAAAAAAAACCTGGGTGCTCTTCTTCCTCCTTGCTCCCACCCACCTCACGTCAGCTCGCTCCACTCGTACCCCCAAATTCCCCACCTCACTCCTACAGAAAACCCCAACTCCCCTTCTTCCTAAATCCTACAGAAAACCCCCAGCTCCCCTTCTTCGCTCGTCAATCATTACTCTGCTCAAATCCGTGAGCGTGACGCGATGCCCTCGAGGAAAATGGAGTCGGCTGACCCCCAGCGCCAAGAAGATGAGGCTCCCGCCAGCGGCATGCCGTTGTAGACCCCGCACCCAGCAGCGCGGGGAGAAGCGGCGACCCCGCCTCCACCGGATCCTAGGAACCCGTAGAATCTCTGGTGGACCGCATCAGCGATCTCCCGGACGCCGTCCTTGGGGAGATCATCTCGCTTCTCCCCACCAAGGATTGCTGCCGCACCCAAGTCCTCTCAATTCGGTGGCGCCCTCTATGGTGTGTCGTGCCCCTTAATCTCGACTGTCGTCAGCTATCTCTCTTCAATGATTTTGAAATCCCCAGAGCCATCATCTCCTCCCACCAGGGCTCCGTTCAAAGCCTCTGCATCTCGTCATGCTACCTGAGCAAGCATACCATGCCCTGCACGGTGGACGCCTGGCTGAAATCCCCTAAATTCATAGAACTACAGCTGCTTGAATTCTACTATTCCCCTGGAAATCACATATATACCACATACCAAACGCCATGAACTTGTGCTCTCAGCACCGATGTCCATCTCGTGGTTTTTGTCCTCTCTCCACACCGCCACCTTTGCGCTGTGCTACCTACCAGACAATCTAGTACTAAACCTTCGACTCCCATTTCTCAAGAAATTTTCACTTATGCGGGTTCGTATATCGGAGGCCTCATTGCACATCATCATCCACTCCAGTTGCCCTGCGCTGGAGTGCTTGGTGCTTGTTTTCACAGTTAGAATCGGTTGTCTCCAAATAAAGTCGCCTAACCTTGTAAGAATTGGAATTTCTTTTGATGGAAGGCAGCTCATCACCCAAGATGCCCCTTCACTTCAAAGGTTGATCCTTGAGTCTAGTTATTCACCGTTGCAAATAACCGTCCTCTCTGCGCCTAAACTGGAGACCTTGGGTGTAATACATGATCTTTGTGCTCATTTCAATATGGTGTTTGGCTCCACAGTTCTTCAGGTACTTTATATTATCATCTACACTTGTAACCATAAGCTGCATTTTAAATTTCTACGCATAATTTTTATATCATATTGGAGTACACATTTTGTACTAATATTATGTTCTATGCTCAATGAAGAGTTTCTCCATGGATGGCCTATCAATGGTGCTCGATTCTGTCAAGATCTTATATATCCAAATGAATAGTTTTGATCTGAACAAGATTATTGGCTTGCTGCAATGCTTTCCATGTCTAGAGAAGTTGTATATAAAGGTGATAATTTCACGCACATTGGAAGCCCGCATATAGTGTACTAGAATTAACCGTTCAACTGTTGCTCTTTCGACACTCTTCTTTTAGACCTTAACTGTTTTCAATCTTCATGTCTATTTAGGCAACAGGACGAGGTGAGAAACTTATAACCAATCGATGGATTCGTAAGCATCGGGATTTTCTCACTTCTCATGAGATTCGATTGAAGACAATAACGCTAGAAGGATCTGTAGCCAACCGTGCAAACACAGGATTTGTCACATTCTTCCTGTTGAATGCGAGGTTACTATTCTCCATCAGGCTTAAGTTTATCAGCAGCATGCTTTTGACGGATGGGTATGTCAAAGAGCAAAAAAGGAGTTTTAGGTTGGCAAAAGAGCTTCTGAACGTGTCGGGCTTCTATTTACAACATATTGTGGTCATAATCCAGTAAATTTTACGACCCGAGATGTTCATTCTATGGACCTGACCGATCCATTTGACTGTGACTGCCGAAAACAGTGCTGGAGTTAGATGTTGTTGCCCTTTTCAATCTGGTTTTTTTGTAAACCTTATGAACAATTAACGCTCGTGCTTTTGTACAGTTTGTAAGCTGGAGTTAGATGTTCCTGCCCTTTTCAACTCGGCTGTGACTGTCATATTTTCTTTGAAACAAGGCAAATGGCTTGCCATTCGTTTAATTTAGAGTGAAATATTGTAACAAATCCCAACCAAGGGAAATAACATCACTCTCGCCGGCTGCTTGAGCTCACTGCGCATTACAGAAGCCAAGTGATTAGCCCCCACCAGCACCCACAAACTTATTTCGAACTAGCACATCAAATGGGTTGTAAATTTTCATAGGAAAGGCTGCATGACCGTGACAGATTTGGATTCTGACATTTGGGACCCGCGAGGAAATAGCCTATCCAAGGTGGTGTCGACTTACTAGCCAGTCAACAAATGATTCTGCCTACCAGCCGTTGGATTGGCGTCCAACATATGTCGTGTATCTTCTATCTCTTGTCTTCTTCTTCCTCCAGCCGCCCAAACCAAACCACCCCGTCGGCTCCGCCTGCTCCTGCCTCCCATCGCTGGCTGCACCTCTGCCACCCTACCGTATGTACCCTCCAACGTTGGCCAGTCCCTCCCTCTATTCCCCCACACGTCCTATTATTCTCCGATGATGTCAGCCCCAACACGCACCCGCGCCCAAACCAGACAACCCTCGTACTCCCCTCCGCCTGCACCTGGACCGACGCATCTTCAATGGCTCATGTTCGTTCCGTCCTAGGCCTCGCCATCGTCCTTCGCCTTGCGGCCTTGGTTCGCTCGTCGTGCGTGGTGTGCCGCCCTCTTGCGTTGTCAATGTCGTCAACAACCAAGAGGAACAAGGAGGTGACTATACGTGGAGAGGATGACAGTAGGGACCCACCAGCATCATGGTAGTACACAAGCAGGTGCCTCTATAGTACAAGCCCAAAAATGCGGTTCCTCCTAATGGTTGGACATCTGGGGCTCACGCCATTGTCAACGTAGTCAATAAACGAGAGAACTACACTACAAGCGGCTCACACCAGGGACCCAGCAAGTCACGCAGTTTTTTTTGAGGAACAAGCAGTTGTTATTTATACTAGTTTTAGCGATGGATCAGGGTAACAACGGGGCTGTGCAGGGGTTGTGGCCCGTCTAGCCAGGGTTTTATTTATGTTTACCACATCATGAGCCCAGTTGTGTTTATTTCTTGCTGAAAATGGCTAGCCCAGATCTATTTTTTAACAAATACCCAAACAAGGCCTACTTGCTTTATCGGCCCTGCTGGGCTGCAAATCTTTCAAGACGAGAAGAGTTTCATTCGGCTTGCCCAGAAATGGGCTGTACATTTTCAAAACACATCAAACCGGGAATTAGTTGCAATTTTTTTTCATTACAAGATCTTAAATTCCATTGATTTTTATGCGTGGACAATTATTTGGATTTTATATTTATATAAATTATTTTTCAAAATAGTTTGAATATGAATCGATATTTCTGGATTAAAAACAGTTGACCGCACCGAAATATGCAAAATTTTGTATACTTTTTAACCATGGCCACAATATGGGGTGTAATGCTAACAAAAAGAAGATGGGCTCCAAAAAAATTCTTCAGAATTAGCAAATGGGATGTACATTATTAGAAATAATGGCAGATGGGATGTATGCTGTTTTCCACAGATTTGAGGTTGACTTGTGCGCCTACTACAGGTTGACGCGTATACTTTCATAAAAAAAAGGTTGACGCACACGCAACGCCCTGTCAACTTAGTCAACACACGAGAGCAGTGACTGTTGGATGTCCATCCAACGGCTGTCGTGCTTCTTCAATCTCTGCTCTTCATGCTCCAGCCGCTCAAACAAGCGCCGGCGGAACTGCCTGCTCCCTCCTCCCGCGGCCGGCTATGCTGCCGCGCAGGCCTCACGGCCCCACCGTACTCCCATCGCTAGCCTAGCCATCCCTCTACTCACCCACACTTGTTGTTATTCTCCGGCGACGGCAGACGAACCAGTAAATCCTCGTACTCCTTCGCGTGGGAAACAATTGTCGAGTATTCCCTGGCTCCATGTCATTCCCTTTCTAGGCCTCGTCGTCGTCCACCGCCCTGGTGCTCTCGGCGCGGCCTGGTCAACGTGGTCAATGAACGAAATCCATCGGAAGTGGACAGTACGTGGAGAGGCTGACAGCTGGGTCCACGACCGCACGTAAGGAAATGCCTCCTTATTACGTGCAACATAATGATTCCTCCACCTGACAGCTAGGACCCACAAGAAGGGCCTCTGTATTTCACGAAAAAATGTTCCCCCCGCCGACAGGTCGGACCCACCAGCTATATCTTCGCACACAAGGAAGTGCCTCCTTATTACACCAAAAAAAAAATGAATACCCCCTGCTAGCTGGGACCCACCATATTGTTGGGCTGACTTGTGGGCCTACTAAGTTGACGGGGACGGAGGGCTTTGTCAACTTAGTCAATACTCCAGTGACCGTAT
This sequence comes from Triticum aestivum, assembly GCF_018294505.1. Lineage (NCBI taxonomy): Eukaryota > Viridiplantae > Streptophyta > Magnoliopsida > Poales > Poaceae > Triticum > Triticum aestivum. Next base: position 356,714,875 of record NC_057806.1, on the reverse strand, counting down.
GATGTCCATCCAACGGCCATAGTGCTTCTTCAACCTCTGGTCTTCTTGCTCCAGCCGCCCAAAGCAGCGCCGGTCGTGCCGCCTGTTCCTTCCTCCTGTGGCCGGTTGTGCTACCGCGGAGGCCTCACCGCCCCCATACTACTCCCACCACTGGCCAGGCCATCCCTCCACTCACCCACACCCCCTGTTATTCTGCGGAGACGGCAACCTCACACCGTAGCCGAACCAGTGAACGCTCGGACTCCTCTCCGCATGGGCATCCACTGTTGCGTCTTGCCCGGCTCCACATCATCCCCTTCCTAGGCCTTGCCGTCGTCCACCGCCATGGTGATCTCGGTGCGGCGTGGTCAATGTGGTCAACGACCGACTTCCATCGGAAGAGTACTGTACGTGGAGAGGCTGACAGCTGGGTCCACGGCAGCCGCAACGAAGTGCCTCCTTATTACGTGGAAAATAATTATTCCTCCACTTAACAGCAGGGACCCACCGGATGGGCCACCAGTATTTTGCGAAAAAACCGTTTCCCCCTGACTGCTGGGACCCACCGGACGGGCCACCGTATTTCGCGAAAAAACGTTCCCCCCGCTGTCAGCTCGGACCCACCGGAAGTGCCTCCTTATTACGCACAAAAACATGAATACTCCCCCGGCTAGCTGGGACCCACCTTGGTGGGAGGCTGACTTGTGGGCCTACTAAGTTGACGGGGACGAAGGGCTTTGTCAACTTAGTCAATATGAATGATTCTCGCTCCAGTGACCGTACGATGTCCATCCAATGGGCGTAGTGCGTCTTCAACCTCTGGTCTTCTTGCTCCAGCCACCCAAAGCAGCGCTGGTCGTGCCGCATGCTCCTGCCTCCCGTGCCCGGCTGTGCTGCCGCAGAGGCCTCACCACCCCCTACTATTCCCACCGCTGGTCAGGCCCTGCGGCGACGGCAACCTCACACCGCAGCCGAACCAGTGAACCCTCGTACTCCTCTCCGCGTGGGCTTCCACTGCCGCGTCTTCCCCGGCTCCGCGTCGTCCCCTTCCTAGGCCTCGCCGTCGTCCACCGCCATGGTGCTCTCCTCGCGGCGTGGTCAATGTGGTCAAGGAACGACTTCCATCAGAAGAGTACTGTACGTGGAGAGGCTGACAGCTGGGTCCACGGCCACAGCCCAGTTTTTTTGTGATTTGCCAAGTAAGTCGCTTTGTCAGGCCTGTTGGGCTACAAATCTTTCAAGACGAGGAGAGCTTTCATTCGTCTGACCGAGAAAATGGCCCATCAGTAATGAGAAATGGGCTATACATTTTTTAAACACATTAAACCGGCAATTAGTTTCAAATATTTTTTTTTCATTTCAAGATTTTAAATTACATTAATTTTTATGCGTGGAGAATTTGTTGGATTTTATATTGATATACATTTATTTTTAAAATCAGTTTGAATGTGAGTCGAAATTTCGGGATTAAAAACAGTTCGGACCGCACCGAAATATGCAAAATTTTGTATAATTTTTTAACCGTGGCCACATTATGGGCTGTAATGCTAACAAAAAGAATATGGGCTCCAAAAAAACCTTAAGAATTAGCAAATGGGTTGTAAATTATTAGAAATAATGGATGGGATGTATGCTGTTTTCCACAGATTTGAGGCTTTCCTAAAAAAAAGGTTGACGCACAAGCACTGACTGTTGGATGTCCATCCAACGGCCATCGTGCTTCTCCAATCTCTACTCTTCCTGCTCCAGCCGCTCAAACAAGCGCCGGAGGGACTGCCTACTCCCTCCTCCCCGCGGTCGGCTGTGCTGCCGCGTAGGCCTCACCACCCCACCGTACTCCCATCGCTGGCCTAGCCATCCCTCTACTCACCCACACCTGTTGTTATTCTCCGGCGACGGCAAACGAACCAGTAAACCCTCGTACACTCGTACTCCCCTCCGTGTGGGAAACAAACTGCCGAGTCTTCCCTGCCTCCGTGTCGTCCCCTTACTAGGCCTCACCGTCGTCCACCGCCGTGGTGCTCTCGGCGCGGCGTGGTCAATGTGGTCAACGACTGACTTCCATCGAAAGAGTACTATGCGTGGAGATGCTGACAGCTGGGTCCACGGCCGCAGCAAGGAAGTGCCTCCTTATTATGCATAAAATAATTATTCCCCCACCTGACAGCGGGACCCACCGGACGGGCCACCGTATTTCACGAAAAAAAACGTTTCCCCCTGACTGCTGGGACCCACCAGCTACACCTTCGCACGCAAGGAAATGCGTCCGGGTAAAAAAACGATTCGCCCCCTAACTGCTGGGACCCACCAGCTACATCTTCGCGCGCAAGGAATTGCCTGACAGTCGGGACCCACCTGGTCGAAGCGTACATAGCGTTGTCATTCTGGTCGCGAACGTGTACGTAGATATATACTGGTGGATGTAGAGGCACGCATGTGTCGTAGTAGAGGCGCGCACGTAGCATGTACACGTACGTACAGCGGCCAGGGTGCAAGAAAGAAAATACGGCCACGTATGTGTACATATGGGTGGGGTCTCGAACGGCTACTCGCGCATACGTACGGCGAGGGCTCGTTGACATGGCTGGGTCGGAACGGAGAAACAACGTCGTCGTGTTCATGGGGAGGCAACGGAATGCGTCTTGTTCATGGGGAGGCAACAGAATGCGTCATGTTCATCGGGAGGCAACGGAACGCATGGGAGCCAACCGGCTGGGTCGGAACGGAATGTGTGGTCGTGTTCATCGGGAGGACTTGGACAGAATAGGCGATGGAAACGAGGCCTGGCGTACCGCAGAACGGAGGAAACAGCCTTGTGTTTGACCGGCCACGTTCGAAACGAGATCCTGTTCATCGGGAGGGGTCTGGCGTACCGCAAAACGGACGAAACGGACCTCCTACGGTCGAAACAGGGGTCCTGTTGATCGGGAGGGGTGTGGCGTACCGCAAAACGGACGAAACGGACCTCCTACGGTCAAAACGGGGGTCCTATTGATCGGGAGGGGTGTGGCGTACCGCAAAATGGACGAAACGGACCTCCTACGGTCGAAACGGGGGTCCTGTTCATCGGGAGGGGTGTGGCGTACCGCAAAACAGGACTCCACGGGCTACCGTCGACCTCCTCCAGCCTCCACGAGCTCTTGTTCATCCAGCCTCCACCGCGCGCTACTCCACCGGCTACTATTCAACCACCCCTCCACGGGCACCCCTCCACCATCTACTGTTCATCCAACCCTCCACACCACGGGGTCCTGTACAACCACCCCTCCACCGTCTACTGTTCATCCAGCCTTCCACACCACGGGGTCATGTTCATCCAGAGGCAACGCCATTGCTCACTGTTCATCCAACCCCCCCTCCCCCCCGCAACGCTCACTGTTCATCCCAGAGGCAGCATCGATCGGCTTCAGTTAGCAGTAGTAGCGAAGGAATCGCTCGATCGGGTTCAGTTAACAGCCATCGATCGATCGCTCGGGTTCAGTAACGCGTAGCCTGCAGTGCAATCGCTCGGGTTCAGTTAGATCCCAACGCCTCACTCGGGTTCAGTTAGAGCCAACGCCTCGCACACACACGTGTACATGTACGAGAGAAACACGCATCGCTCGGCCCCCGACCTCCCACCGTAACCGGGAACTCCCCAAAATTTTCCTCGCCCTCGCTTCTACCAAGGTTTTTTCCGTCATGGACGGCCCAAAGAATGTCATGCAGCTGCATCTCCAGCCCGCCCAGGACGAAAAGCCCATTTTCTGTCATGACTTTTTGTCATAGAAGTAGGAGCCCACCACATCTATGATGATACCGGGTTTTGTCACAATTATCATCATAGAAGTGTCATATGTATGACAGAAAAAAAATTCGTTCGACCCAAAATGTCACGGATGTGTCTTTTTTTGTAGTGCCTCCTGCCTGCATCATAGCTTGAGCAGAACCAACTGGAAACAGGGGGGCTTGGTGTAGATCAACATCGGCGGCACAGATTGAGGTGCCCGAGGAACAAGAGGGGCGGAGCAGTCCCATCCTGCCCCGACGGAGTGGGAGCAGGACGATGACCATTGCAGCCCCTTCCTGAACCATATCTCCCACCTCGGTTGCTAGCATCTCTTTCTCCTCCAGCCATCTTGACAATGGTTGCCCGATTTCCTATCCCAAAAGTCTCGAGAGAAGGAGAAGAATTTTTTAGCAGGCAGACGATCTGATTTACCGATTGGGTGGCAATCCGCTTCAGTGAAATCTCTTGAACTGAATGTGTCCTTCCTAACCCACACCAGGTTAGATCTGTTGAAGGTGCTAGGGGTTGGCCAAACCCTAGCTTCTCCCCGACCCTGGCCCTCCTGGTGCGGATCCAGAAGGGGAGGCGCTTTTTGAAGAGGCGCCACCACTCCACCCGCTGGAGGTCTGGTGACGGGGCAAGCGGGGTCCGCCGATAGCTTCTCGCTGACCTGAAGGGCCCTCCTGGTAGTGACTCTTCGACCCGCGCTCCTCCTCACTGGTGAACAGAATAGCATCGGCGGTGGCGAAGCTCGGATACACCTGGCTCTTCCGCACATCGCAGATGAGCCTGGAGGCATGAATGCTTGAGCTCCAGAAGAGCTCAATCTTGAATTGACGCCGGCGGCCAGGACGGGATGTTTTGCAACGGCGCACCCGAAGGTACCAGCCCCAACAAGCCCTCCCATCTCAGCGCCCTGCGAGGATCTTATGATTTCGCCTCCGCCTTCGCCCACTGCATGAACGCGGTCGATGTGGAGTGCGGGTAGGTTGGCATCCTCATCCTCTCCGCCACCATAGCCTCGTCGTAGATCCGTTGCGCTAGGGCCCTCTGTTCTCCCTCTGCTCTCGAACGGCGGGCTTCTGCATACCTTGTTGCCGCGGCTCGCATATCTGGATCTCTCGCCGCCGCCACCGCCTGATCCGCCGCCTTCAACTCCTGAATCCGTCGGATCCACGCCGCAGCAGCGGCGCGAATCCTTGTCGCCCGTTCCACCCACCCCCGATTCCCCGTCGCCATGAGTATCGCCTGCGAGAGCGGTGAAATCAGTCTCACCAACTCTGCGCAGGTTTCCTGGACTTGGGGAGGGCGAATGAGGGAAGGGGGAAGGGGAGGTGGAGTGGTCGCGGCCGCCGGATCCAACCTTCTCCATCGTGGAGGCATGTCGTGAGGTCGGCACGGCTAGATCTACGGTGGGGGAAATGGCGAGCGGGAGGCATGGAGTCGCCGTGGTTGCTGAGCGGGGAGCGGGGTAATCTCTGCATGGCTAGATCTACAATCAAATTATTAACACGTTATGTCCTTCATTTAGATTGACACAACATTGCATCATCTTTAGTAACCATTCCTAAATCTTCCTAAATCTTCACATGATCAAGTGGCAAAATTTGGAGAAAAGATCTTGTTCGCAATGGACTGATACCTACAGTATAACTTATAAAATTGTAAGTATCATAACTGAGAGATGATATGCTAAAATGTAGAGCCGGGGTGGTGCCCTGTTTTTCGAAGAAAAAAAAAGATGATATGCTATAGAAATTAAATCTTATGCATTAAGGTAAGTTCCTCAAATAATTCAACTCCATCTTAAATCACCTACAAATCTCTGCATGGTTCTTTTTTTTAAATTTAGTGTGCCACCCTTTGTTTTCTCAGACGACTAGGCCCTGAACCCTGATATAAGGCATCAGAATAACTGAAGAAATGAAAACTCGTCAGCTATGCTGAACTTATATGTCAAGATTTGGTCGTGACATCTACACTGAAGCACCTATTCCGGTTTGGAACAGCTCTTTGAATCCATATGTCTTTGCATTACACATGTGCGACAAAGGATATCTAATCAACTGGAATAGAAAACAAAACAAAACGTGGTATAACTATAGATGGAAGTTTCTTCTCCAATCCATCCCAATCCACCTTTTTTTAGAACAAAGTAGTACTGACTACTCAGAAGGAGCACTAATTTCGGCCAACATCAGGGATCGAAGACTCTGTGGAACATCTGCAATCACTAGTTGGTCGCATATACTCCTAGTTAATGCCGCCAAATCGTGCGCTAGCTCGTTATTCTTCCGATTCACATACTGGATTCTACAAGTGGTGAACCCCTTCATCGCAGTTTTGATGTCCATGATAAGTCCATAGCGGTCCGATCGGGGCGGGAGTTTTGAGTTTAGTTCAACAATGACGTTTTGATTGTCCATCTCGAGCACCACCTCCCCATTATAATATTTGCTCATTGTCTGGAGCCTGGCCAGGTCAGCTCGAGCCTCTGCTTCTTCAACGCTGCTACAGACTGGCAGATTTTTGCAGACAGACAGGAAGACCAGCCCTCTGTGGTCCCTAGCGATCACACCGGCTGCGCTCTCTATAGAGACAACATTGAAAGCAGCATCAGAATTGATTTTGGCCGTTCCTCGAATTGACGCAGACCACTTGTCCCCTTGGGGCTTTGGGCCAGTGAGGCGAACTCCTCCCTCCACTCCCGCCTTCTGGTGACCGCCCTGTCTGTCATTGGTCCCTTCGGCTATCCTCAGGTCCTCCTCGTACTTCTGTAAGAACATCACGGATCCCCTGATTGATTCTTTTCCATCATGGCACATGCAGTCCTCCCTGTGGTTCCAGCAACGCCATAGGAGTAGCAGCAACTTGGCGTGCACCTCCTCGTTTTCTGCATCAAGGGCAACTTGTATCCAGGCTGCTCTGGTATATCTCAGCTTGTGCTCAGCTGGTAGCGACCAAATTTCTCTCATTGCTGCCCGCAAGGCCCGGCTCTTGGTGCAGGTTATGACTGCATGGTGTTCGTCCTCCTCCCCGTTGCCACAAATGATGCATGTAGCATCCACTTCCAAAGTTCTCTTCCATTTATTTTTCTTGGTAGCCAGAGTGTTGGTCGCAATCCTCCATGCAAACATACGGACCTTTCTGGGGACTTTTGCCTTCCAAATAAGATCCCAAATGCTTCTATCGTTCGGGTCCCTAGTAGAACTCGAGGGATTCTGTGATGACTGATCCTGGATGGCCGTGGCTAGTTTGTAAGTGCTCTTTATAGAAAAGACGCAGTTTTTCTCATGGTGCCAGGCAATACAGTCACCCACCTCCGAGGATGGGATACTAAGTTTGTAGATCTCATCAGCATCGAAGGGATGGAAAAAATTTCTGATGAGTGTTTCGTTCCATGCTTTCGTATCTGGTTCCATGAGTTGGTTGACCCATCTAATCCGGGATCGCCTAACGAAAGCGGCTGTTATGAGGCCTTCCTTTCTCGGGATCCATTGATCTTTTTGGATATGTATGATTTTTCCGTCCCCCACCCTCCAAATAAGCCCCTTCTTCAGAAGTTCCAAGCCAAACTCAATAGCTCTCCAAACCGGAGAAGCATCATTTGCAAACACCGTATCCAACAGATTCCCATTTGGATAGTATTTAGGTTTTAGGACTCTCGCACACAGACTGTCTGGGTTTTGTAAGAGCCTCCATCCTTGCTTGGCCAGAAGTGCTTGGTTAAACAAATATATGTCTCTGAATCCGATACCCCCGGCTCTTTTTGGTTTTGTCATGAAGTCCAAGACATCCAATGAACCTTTCTTTGACCCTCCGCGTCACCCCACCAGAAGTCCCTAATCATTTTCTCGTATTTGTCACAAAAGCCTTTGGAGAGCAAGAAGACACTCATGGTGAAGGTTTGAAGGGCCTGCACGACTGATTTCACATGAACTTCTTTTGTTGCGAATGACATAAATTTCTCAGACCAATCGCTGCACCTCTTACCAAATCTATCCAAAATTGGCTGAAACTGATCCTCCTTCATCCTCCCCTCGGGAGTTGGTAGGCCTAGGTACTTGCTTTTGAAGGAGACCGATACCACACCCAGGATATTCTTGATTGCTTCTCTTTTTTCCGGAGGACGGACTTCGCCGAAAAGTAGTGAGCACTTGTTAGAGCTAAGAAGCTTCCCCGTGCACTTTTGAAAGGTATCCAGCACTTTCTTGATCGTTGCGGCTTGTTCCGGCACTGCTTTAAATAAAAGCAAGTTGTCGTTAGCAAAGAGGAGATTTGAAATTCCCGGGCTATTCCTCGCAATCTTTATCGGGTTGAGATTGTTCTCAGCCAGCTCCTTCTTCAATAGTAGCACCAAACCATCTGCAACAAAGAGGAAGAGATATGGACTTAACGGGTCCCCTTGCCGTAGACCCCAGGAGGGTAAAAACGGCTCCAACAGCTCACCATTGCACTTCACCGAGTATCTCACTTATTTGACACATTGCATCACACATTGGGTCCATTTGTTGCAGAAACCGATTTTCTGAAGCACCCTGATACGTATCCGCCGTATCTATAATTTTTGATTGTTCCATGCCAATATTATTCAACTTTCTTATACTTTTTGGCAACTGTTTATATAATTTTTGGGACTAACTTATTGATCCAGTGCCCAGTGCCAGTTCCTGTCTGTTGCATGTTTTTGGTTTCACAGAATATCCATATCAAACGGAGTCCAAACGGGATAAAAACGGACAGAGCTTATTTTTGGAAAATATGGAAAATTCAGAAGGAAAATCAACGCGAACTAGTGCCCGAGGTGGTCACGAGGCAGCCCCCCCCCCCGCCCTAGGGCGCGCCCCTACCATCGTGAGCCCACCGTAAGGCGGTTGACGCT
>NC_057806.1:356589504-356705816 GCF_018294505.1 Triticum aestivum | reverse complement strand
ACACAAAACGGTGAAACAGAGCCAGGACAGAACGCAGAAACAGAGAGAGACAGAGAGACAGATCCAATCTCGGAAGGGCTCTCGCCCCTCCCGTGCCATGGAGGCCATGGACCAGAGGGGAAACCCTTCTCCCATCTAGGGAGGAGGTCAAGGAAGAAGAAGAAGGAGGGGGGCTCTCTCCCCCTTGCTTCCGGTGGCACCAGAGTGCCACCGGGGGCCATCATCATCATCGCGATCTACACCAACACCTTCGCCATATTCACCAACATCTCCATCACCTTCCCCCCTCTATCTACAGCGGTCCACTCTCCCGCAACCCGCTGTACCCTCTACTTGAACATGGTGCTTTATGCTTCATATTATTATCCAATGATGTGTTGCCATCCTATGATGTCTGAGTAGATTTTCGTTGTCCTATCAGTGGTTGATGAATTGCTATGATTGATTTAATTTGCTTGTGGTTATGTTGCTGTCCTTTGGTGCCCATCATATGATTGCGGGCGTGGATCACACCCTAGGGTTAGTTGTATGTTGATAGGACTATGTATTGGAGGGTAAGAGTGACAGAAGCTTCAACCTAGCATAGAAATTGATGCATACGGGATTGAAGGGGGACCAATATATCTTAATTCTATGGTTGGGTTTTACCTTAATGAACATTAGTAGTTGCGGATGCTTGCTAATAGTTCCAATCATAAGTGCATAGAATTCCAAGTCAGGGATGACATGCTAGCAGTGGCCTCTCCCACATAATACTTGCTATCGGTCTAGTAAAGTAGTCAATTGCTTAAGGGACAATTTCGCAACTCCTACCACCACTTTTCCACACTCACTATATTTACTTTAGTTGCTTCTTTACCTTAACAGCCCCTAGTTTTATTTTCGTGCTCTTTATTATCTTGCAAACCTATCCAACAACACCTACAAAGTACTTCTAGTTTCATACTTGTTCTAGGTAAAGCGAACGTCAAGCGTGCGTAGAGTTGTATCGGTGGTCGATAGAACTTGAGGGAATATTTGTTCTACCTTTAGCTCCTCGTTGGGTTCGACACTCTTACTTGTCGAAAACTGTTGCGATCCCCTATACTTGTGGGTTATCAAGACCTTTTTCTAGCGCTGTTGCCCGGGAGCAATAGCGTGGGGTGAATATTCTCGTGTGTGCTTGTCTGCTTTATCACTAAGTAATTTTTATTTGCCGTTCTTAGTTGTTTCCTATCTTTAGTTATGGGTAGGAAACGCAAAATACCAAAAAAATTAGTTGTACCTACTGAACCAATGGTTGAAGAACCAATCAAAATCTATCACATTGCTGAAGCTTATTACTTGGATCATCTTCGATCCCTATGTGCTCGTGCTGAAACCCCAACTAGCTTAGTTGAGGGCAAAGCTTTAGATGAGCATGCTTGTTATGTGCGACACCGTATATCTGAAAAGGGAAACTATTATGGAGTCAAATTCAACGTTTGCAATGCTATGCTTGGAATTTATGTGAAATATATGATTTTACTTGTTGTTCTGAAAACCCTAAGAAACACCTTCCCTATCAATGTGAATTTAGTAATAATGGAATCGTATCTTCGTATGCTAAGGGTGTTTATAATTACTATGATGTTCAACAAATTGAAGAATTTGTTGCTTTTAAGGGTGCTTCTGAAATTGCTTATTTGATTGAAAAGTATGATGATACTCTTCACAAATTTGAAAATTTTGCCATACTTGAATATTGTTATGAGAATTATGCTTCTAATGCTTATGTTAAACTATATATTGAGGACTACTCCGCTGTCCAAGAAGATACTAATATTTTGCAGGAGTCTATGGAAGAAGAAATTGATGAAACTGTGAGCTCATTGGATGAAAAAGATGAGGAGGAGAGCGAAGAACAAAAGGAGGAAGAGCGGATTGATCACCCGTGCCCACCTTCTAATGAGAGTAACTCTTCAACTCATACATTGTTTAATTCCCCTTCGTGCTTACCGTAGGATGATTGCTATGATGACTGTTATGATCCCATTGAATCTCTTGAAATATCCCTTTTTGATGATGCTTGCTATGCTTATGGACAAGATGCCAATATGAATTATGCTTATGGAGATGAACTTGCTATAGTTCCTTATGTTAAACATGAAATTGTTGCTATTGCACCCACGCATGATAGTCCTATTATCTTTTTGAATTCTCCCGATTATACTATATCGGAGAAGTTTGCACTTATTAAGGATTATATTGATGGGTTGCCCTTTACCATTGCACATGATGATTTCGATAAATATAATATGCATGTTCTTGTTGCTCCTACTTGCAATTATTATGAGAGAGGAACTATATCTCCACCTCTCTATGTTTCCAACATGATAAAATTGCAAGAAACTGTTTATACTATGCATTGGCCTTTACTAGGTGTGCATGAATTGTTCTTTTATGACATGCCGATGCATAGGAAGAGAGTTAGACTTCGTCATTTCTTGATATATGTTGCTTTGTGCTCACTACTAAATTACAAATCATTACTAATTAAAATTGGCTTTGATATACCTTGGGATCCGGGTGGATTCACTACTTGAGCACTATATGCCTAGCTTAATGGCTTTAAAGAAAGCGCTGCCAGGGAGACAACCCAGAAGTTTTAGAGAGTCATTTATTTCTGTTGAGTGCTTTCATATAGTTTTAAAAAACAAAAATAAAGAGGGGAACCCAAAACTTTTTCAAAAAGAAAAGTGAAAGTGAGAGAGACGAGCATTGTGAAAATGCGGGACGTCCTTGAACTTTGTTCATGCCCATGGGAACTTTGTGAATCTTAATTACAGAAACTTTCTAATCAAAAATAATTATCCCCTTTTACAATTCCATTGTATTATAAAAATAATGTGCCAAGGTTTGCCTTTAGGATGTTTACATTTGCTTGATGGTTTGTATGGTGCAGGACAGAAACTTTGGCTGTAGTGCACGATTTTACATTTTTAGCTGGAACGTCAAATGGTTATGATTCTTTTTGCACTGTCTTCTTATAAAAATTGTTTGTTTTTCCTAATTGTGGTAGAATTATTCAAGTATCAGAAGTATGGTGAATGTTCAGATTATTACAGACTGTTCTGTTTTAGACAGATTCTGTTTTTGATGCATAGTTTGCTTGTTTTGATGAACCTATCAATTTATATCAGTGGATTAAGCCATGAAAAAGTTATATTACAGTAGAAACAATGCAAAAAATATGAATTGGTTTTCAACAGTACTTAGAGTAGTGATTTGCTTTATTATACTAACAGATCTTACCGAGTTTTCTGTTGAAGTTTTGTGTGGATGAAGTGTTCGATGATCGAGAAGGTCTCGATGTGAGAAGAAGGAAGAGAGGCAAGAGCTCAAGCTTGGGGATGCCCAAGGCACCCCAAGTAAATATTCAAGGAGACTCAAGCGTCTAAGCTTGGGGATGCTAGGGAGGCATCCCCTCTTTCTTCAACAAGTATCGGTATGTTTTCGGATTCGTTTCGTTCATGCGATATGTGCAAGTCTTGGAGCGTCTTTTTCATTTAGGTTTTTCTTTTTCTTTTTATGCACCATGCTGGTATGAGATTTTCCTTGGTTGATTTATAGAATGCTCTTTGCACTTCACTTATATCTTTTGAGTATGGCTTTATAGAATGCTTCATGTGCTTCGCTTATATCATTTGAAGTTTGGATTGCCTGTTTCTCCTTACATAGAAAACCGCCATTTGTAGAATGCTCTTTTGCTTCACTTATATTTGTTAGAGCGTGCGCATATCTTTTGTAGAAAGAATTCACTTATATCTATTTAGAGAGATGACAAGAATTGGTCATTCACATGGTTAGTCATAAAATCCTACATAAAACTTGTAGATCACTGAATATGATATGTTTGATTCCTTTCAATAGTTTTGCGAGATAAAGATGGTGATATTAGAGTCATGCTAGTGGGTAGTTGTGGATTGTAGAAATACTTGTGTTGAAGTTTGTGATTCCCGTAGCATGCACGTATGGTGAACCGTTATGTGATGAAGTCGGAGCATGATTTATTTATTGATTGTCTTCCTTATGAGTGGCGGTTGGGGACGAGCGATGGTCTTTTCCTACCAATCTATCCCCCTAGGAGCATGCGCGTAGTACTTTGTTTCGATGACTAATAGATTTTTGCAATAAGTATGTGAGTTCTTTATGACTAATGTTGAGTCCATGGATTATACGCACTCTCACCCTTCCACCATTGCTAGCCTCTCTGGTATCGCGCAACTTTCACCGGTACCTTAAACCCACCATATACCTTCCTCAAAACAGCCACCATACCTACCTATCATGGCATTTCCATAGCCATTCCGAGATATATTGCCATGCAACTTTCATTATCATCATATACATGACTTGAGCATTCATTGTCATATTGCTTTGCATGATCGTAAGATAGCTAGCATGATGTTTTCATGACTTGTCCGTTTTTGGATGTCATTGCTACGCTAGATCATTGCACATCCCGGTACACCGCCGGAGGCATCCATATAGAGTCATACTTTGTTCTAGACATTGAGTTGTAAGTAAATAAAAGTGTGATGATCATCATTATTAGAGCATTGCCCCAGTGAGGAAAGGATGATGGAGACTATGATTCCCCCATAATTCGAGATGAGACTCTAGACTTTACAAAAAAATAAAAGAGGCCAAAGAAGCCCAAATAAAAAAAGAGGCCAAAGAAGCCCACCAAAAAAATAATAAATAAAAAAATGAGAGAAAAAGAGAGAAGGGGCAATGTTACTATCCTTTTACCACACTTGTGCTTCAAAGTAGCACCATGTTCTTCATATAGAGAGTCTCTTGAGTTATCACTTTCATATACTAGTGGGAATTTTCATTATAGAACTTGGCTTGTATATTCCAATGATGGGCTTCCTCAAATGCCCTAGGTCTTCATGAGCAAGCAAGTTGGATGCACACCCACTTAGTTTCAGTTTGAGCTTTCATATACTTATAGCTCTAGTGCATCCGTTGCATGGCAATCCCTACTCACTCACATTGATATCTATTGATGGGAATCTCCATAGCCCGTTGATACGCCTAGTTGATGTGAGACTATCTTCTCCTTTTTGTCTTCTCCACCATCATATTCTATTCCACCTATAGTGCTATGTCCGTGGCTCATGCTCATGTATTGCGTGAAAGTTGAAAAGGTTTGAGAACGTCAAAAGTATGAAACAATTGCTTGGCTTGTCATCGGGGTTGTGTATGATGTGAATATTTTGTGTGGTGAAGATGGAGCATAGCCAGACTATATGATTTTGTAGGGATAACTTTATTTGGCCATGTTATTTTGAAAAGACATGATTGCTTTATTAGTAGGCTTGAAGTATTATTGTTTTTATGTCAAATGATAGACTATTGCTTTGAATCACTCATGTCATAATATTCATGCCATGATTAGACATATGATCAAGATTATGCTAGGTAGCATTCCACATCAAAAATTATCTTTTTTATCATTTACCTACTCGAGGATGAGCAGGAATTAAGCTTGGGGATGCTGATACGTCTTCGTCGTATCTATAATTTTTGATTGTTCCATGCCAATATTATTCAACTTTCTTATACTTTTTGGCAACTTTTTATATTATTTTTGGGACTAACATATTGATCCAGTGCCCAGTGCCAGTTCCTGTCTGTTGCATGTTTTTGGTTTCGCAAAATATCCATATCAAATGGAGTCCAAACGGGGTAAAAACGGACGGAGCTTATTTTTGGAAAATATGGAAAATTCGGAAGGAAAATCAACGCGAACCAGTGCCCGAGATGGTCATGAGGCAGGGGGCGCCCCCCCCCTTAGGGCGCGCCCCCTACCCTCGTGAGCCCACCGTAAGGCGGTTGACGCTCTTCTTTTGCCGCAACAAAGCTAATATTCAGAAAAAAATCATGGCGAAGGTTTCAGGCCAACCGGAGTTACGGATCTCCATATATATACGAAAAGGTGAAATAGAGCCAGGACAGAACGCAGAAACAGAGAGAGACAGAGAGATAGATCCAATCTCAGAGGGGCTCTCACTCCTCCCGTGCCATGGAGGCCATGGACCAGAAGGGAAACCTGTCGTGGGTTTGTCACGGCAGATGTCCTCGTGAAAGGACTTAGTCGTGGAGCCATCGCAACGGGTTAGCTTAAAGGGGTTAAACCAGACAAGGGGACACGGGAGTTTATACTAGTTCGGCCCCTTCGATGAAGGTAAAAGCCTACGTCTAGTTGTGATTGGTATTGCTAGGGTTTCGAAGGCCAGGGAGCGAATCCGCTTTGTCTGGCTCTCGAGTTGTCGTTGTCTATCTCAAAACCGCGGCCGGGTCGTCCCTTTATATACATAGGTTGACGCCCGCCGGGCTACAGAGTCCCGAAGCCGGTTTATGAATGTATCCGGTTCGGCCTCTCTCTTTCTATCTTACTAGACAAGTTACATGACTAGGCCGGTTTACATTTATATACTGTAACTCGCCTTTGGGCCCTCCGTAAAGCGCCAACATCTTTACATCTTCATGGGCTTCTAATCTTCAAAGAGTCAACCCGGCTACATAAGGCTGGTTTACCTTCAGTAGTAATATCCCCAACATTAGGCCCCAGATTGGTTTGAACTTGTTCATGTCAATCTTCCACACTTTAGAAAAAATCTTCTCTCTTGTCTTCATTTTTGATCTTGTAAACCGCCATGACGTCATACTTCAAAATTACGATAAACCATCCTGACGTCATCCATCCGTTGATATTAGAGATTTCCTTCATTTAATATATATCCAGTTATCGAGGCAACACCTTTATTAACTTATCCATTTTTTTGGACTCTTTGACTCCCGCACTTGCCGTTTTTCACTTCGCCTTATAAATAGGACCGAGGGGTCATTTTCACCATTTCCCCCCGTGCCTCTTCGCATCGTCTTCCTCGCGCCGCTCAGCCTCTGGAACTCCACCGCCACCGTCGACCGTCGTCTATGTTCCGACCTCAGCCGCTGCATCGCCCTGAACGCACCAGAGAACTACGGCGCCCTTCCACTTCCTCACTAGCTCCGGTAAGTTCTCTGCTTTTTTCACCATAGATCTGTTCTAGGGTTTCGATATTCCTCGCAGTTCTTCCGAAGTTCATCAGTGATATTCTTCCATGTTCTTCCTTTAATAGATGGACACTTCATGCTTGATGCATCTCTTACCGTAGCTTACCTACCATGATCATCACAAATCTTTATGCGCAAAGAACTAATTTGTCTGTCAAAAATTGCTTCAGTTCTGCACCCCTTCAAGATCCAATTATTTTTGCTTTTTTGTCTTATCTCTAGATCCGAAAGTTTTATACATCACTGTGAGATCTGTTTCTCCTCGCACCAATATAAGCGATTTGACATTGGATAAATAGTCTATGCCATTAGCCCTCTGATAAACTGGAAGAGCATGTTGCCTTCATAATTACACTTCGGTTTAACAGTATTTGATCAATCCTGTGCTAGCATTACCTTCTTTCTCATTATACTAGTCTCCGGGTTGTACCATTTATTATATCAGTCCATTTCTTACTCTCTTGTCTCTTGTATATGATCATGCATAATTTATAAACCGGCCTTTCATTTTCAGTTTGTTCGCTTTGCAATGGCCAAACGATTCACTGCCTGCAACTGGGCTCGTTCCTGGGTTACTGAGGCTCAACTGGATGAGATGGTTAGCATCGGCTCTCTGCCTAAGAAAACTGAGATCAAATGGCAAGTCCCAGGAACTGAGAATGCTCCAACCCCAAGACAAGGCGAAGTGGTAATCTTTGTTGACCATATAGGCCGTGGTTTCAAACCGCCAGGGTCAAAATTTTATCGAGATGTCCTTGCCATCTTCCAACTGCATCCACAAGATATTGGTCCCAACTCAGTCTCCAACTTATGCAATTTCCAAGTCTTCTATGAAGCCTATTTACAGGAAGAACCAACTGCAGAATTGTTCTGGGATTTCTTTCACTTAAACCGTCGCACAGAGTTTGTGAATGGCCCGAATACAGAGCTTGGTGGTGTCTCGATTCAAAAGCGGAAAGAAGTGGAATTTCCTCATGCCAAACACCATAGCCACCCAAAGGAATGGAACCAAACATGGTTCTATTGCATAGACACTTCGCCTGAAGATGAGAATCCCCTCCCCGGCTTCCGAGATCATAGATTATCCAATACTCACCCAATGCCAGAACGCCTGAGCTCTTCAGAAAGGGCAAAATACGCTCCTCAAATCGCCAAGCTCCGGGCCTTTATGGCAAACGGTTTAACAGGTGTGGATTTTGTACGCTGTTGGATATCCTGGAGTATCTTGCCGCTAAGCCGGCGTCCCGGTTTAATGTGCGAATATACCGGTGAAGTTGACAATCCTCAACGCCACTGCAACATCCAATTATCTGAGGAAGAAGTTACTGAAGGGGTAAAGAAAATTCTGAATGAATCGGAACTGGTCTGTAGTCAAACCGGTCTGAATCCCTTCTACACCAAGAACAAACCGCCAGCTGTAAGCATTACACTTCCTCTTCATCTCTAATATCTTTGACTTATACAAGCTGTAACCCTTCTTCTTTATATGTATAGGGTGATGACCCTTTCTGGAAACGAAAATCCATAGAGAAAGCGGCAAAGCCAACTGGAGATTAGGTGGCCAAACCAACCCGCCCAAACACCAAAGCCGTAAAACAGACATCAAAGCGGAAAACGGCTGACCGGATTACTATGGAACTTGATGATGATACTGATGACCCAGAAGTTGAGGTAGAACTTGCCTCATTTGGCTCCCTTTTTATGCATCTTGTTAACAATGATCTTCCTCAGGAGGAGGCCAAAGCTAGTCAGGCTGAGGACGTAGAGGTAATTACCCTTTCCTCCGGTTCAGACTCTATGCCAACACAAAAAACTCGTCAAACAATCCGAAAAGTAAGCTTTTCTCATCCTCTTTCTCACTTGGATCCAACATTTATTTTGAAGACTCAACAGCATAAGGCTCGCCGGACAACCCGGCACAGTGGCCAACAGGTCACCTCTACCGGTTTACCTGATACTCCAGTTCGGAAGCGTCGGTCTGAGATCTCTCCTACTTCTGACCATTCTTACCCCAAGGCAGGTTATTGCAGACAGCCTCTTAATCCGTCCGATTCAAATTATCAGGTGACACCTCCTTCCTCTTCTGGTGAATTGACAGCAACTCAACTCCCCCCTTTGAAAACTGTGGTTGGGTGAGTTACGAAAAACCTTTCCTTTCAATGTGCCCTACATCTTTTGAACAGGATGTTAACCCTTTTTATTCTGTTTGCAGGGCCAAAGCCAGACCCAGCAAGAAAGCTCGGGTCACCAATCCGCCAGAAAAACCTATTGCTGAAGAAGAAGAACCAAGAGGTGAACCGGAAGGCCTCCTTCCTGAAACAACTTTTGATGATCTGCCCCTTAACGGCGAACATACTGACGAACCCACAGATGTTGAGCCTGCCGCCCCTGATGCTGAACCGGCAGAACCTAACCGGGCTAATCCAATGAAAGACACTGAAATTCCATCATCATCCGCCCAAAATCCTGAAGGCCAAGGCGATGACGTTATTATTACTGGAGCAGGCCACAGTTCTCCTGGTCATCCCGTCATTTTGGCTCAGCATAGTGCCAAAGAAGAGAAAATTGCCAGGGATAAAGGTAAATGGAGCAGCGGCTTATCAAACTATGCTCATCTTAACGCTGATGAGCTTCATTCCGGCTTCTTGAACCGTCTGCACTCAAACCGGGATTATGAAGCCGGTTTGGTGAATTTGATGAAAGAACGATATGAGGTAAATTCTTCTCCCTTGCACATTGATTTATAGCTGAAATACTATTCCAATATGATTGTCAATCATAAACTGGGTCTTTGTAACACTTTAAGCATCCCATCATTAATCCTTGCCAAGGCGTGTCTTCAATCATAGATAAAACTCATGTTTGAAAAATTAGATAACGTTCTGCAGCATAGCCCCCAAAGGCCGGTTTAACTTGGCAAGTTAATCCAGTTTTTAATCCACACCGCCAGTCTAGAACAAACCTACATTAGCCCCCAAGTGTCAAGGATAATGCTTGCATTGTTCTGGAGACTTGTATATAAGGTAGTATTGAGCAAATAAGCATTAGCCCCCAAGTATGAAGTGGATAACTTGTTATATGCTTTATACTTAGTGCATATATATATATGTTGTTTTGTTGAAGATACCTTCAATGTTGCAGGCTGAACTAAGAAGCAAAGATGCCAAAAACTCTGACTTGTAAGAAAATGTGAAGTCGCAACAAGCCAAAGCTGCAAAAGCCAAAGAGGAGCTGACCCAGGCCCTGGCCGGAATGGAAAAATTGAAAGAATCCTTCAATCAAGATCGTGCTGCATGGGAAATTGAAAAAGCCAGTTTGACCAAAAGAGCCGTAGATGCTGAGGAAGCCCTGAAACCGGTGGTTGAAGAACTAGCCAGTTTGAAGCGCCAAATCAATGCTATGACCTCTACTATCTTTGGTAAGTATCTGCTTATGTATGTTGCATCAGTCAATGAATCTTAAAACTGACCACGATGTTGAAAAAATCTTTGGCAGGAACTCGGATCACTCATCTTGGTGCAGATATGCGGATGAAGCTCAAAGCGGCATATACATTGGTTGAGCAGTTATACTCTGGATCTTAGCGAGCCATTAGTACAGCAGCTTATAACAAACCGGCGCCAACATTGATTAAGGAAACCCTTGAGAAGCTGGGCATGTTACCGGCGCGTATTGCCGAGTTGAAAAGAGCTGCTGCAAGAGCCGGAGCATTAACTGCCCTAATTCGAGCCAAGACCTGGATTCCAGATCTTGAAGCAGAGGATATCATTAAAGGGTATCCAGGCGTTAAAGAAGACGGTTCAAACTTTGACAATGATGATCTTCGGCGGTTGACCAAACAGATGCGGCCAGCGGCCAGCAAATTAGCTGAGGACGCTGATTTGTCCCATTTTCAACCGTTTTATGATGCAGAAGGGAAAAGACAGCCGGCTGAGATCCATGAAGTCGAAGAACTTGTGCCTCCGATTCGTAAGCACACTTATGCCCCTGATATTAACCCTTCTGATCTTATCCATGAGGAAGCAGTATTCCAAGCTTTAACCGGAATCGATTGGTTAACGGCTGATTTCCAGCGGCTGGGGAGGGATGAAGAAGTGCCTACACCAACTAATCCGCAACCGTCAAACCATTGTGATGAAGAGTCTTCATCCAGTCGCCGGTTTATATGGCTACTGTGAAAAACAATGGCACTGTTGATCCGCTTTAACGCTTCATGTAATAGGATAGCTGAAACTTTGTTTATCTGCCATGCCATCGAGCATGCTTCATAACCCTTTGTGACAATCTGTGCCACCCTTCGGGATATATTTTATGCATATCCTATGATGACTTGCCTTCCTGGGTACAACAAACTTAAAAGTGTCTAGCGGTTTACCGCTAAACATGTCATAATATCCAAGAAGTATATAGTACTTGAGCTGAATAATCAAGTGTTTGTACAAAAAATAATGTACAGAACATACCTCATTGAGTGAGCAAACGTGTATGCAGCAAAGGTGTTTAACACCAACCCGATACATTTGATAATCTCATCTTCATAATGTTGGTCTATCTATTAAACTGGACCGGTATACTTACCGAATTTTCTTCATAACACTGGTGATTTAGTCAAACCAGACCGGGTCAGTGACCACCGGTTTATAATTGATCATGAGGCAGCAACTGGTGGTTGGAAAGCAAGCCGGATCAAGGATGCCGGTTTATCAAAAAATACTTATGATTGTCAACAAACAAAATTCAAATAGGAAAATATGCGAGGCTTTTTACAAGCTGCCAGGCTCCAAATCGAGGCTTTTCATGGGCTGCCAGGCCTCTGAGATAAACCATTTGACAAAGCCTTTTAAGATGGGCCTCCAATTAACCAATCACCATTTTAACTAATCGATGGGTCATGCCAGGATTACCTGGATAGGAGTGGCTTACTTGATGAAGGCAGGTTAACCCGGGGTTTTAGGTGAATACACCAGGCTTCCAAGTTGTGGCTTGATAGCCAATTATGAGGGTCCTTTCAAACTCTTTGTTGCTTTGCAAAAAAGAGCCCCCAAGTAACTTTGTGAGCGATGCTCAGCGTGTGCCTATGTTTGAGTTTGTACGGTGTACAATACTCTCTTTGGCTCCACAAATTTTTCCTTGTGTGGCTGAAATGCCTATCAAGAGGTGCAGCTGTGGTTCAAACATGACCAAGCCCCCTAGTGATTTTCTTTATCTTTATGCAGTTGCTAAATCCGGTTTAACCAAGACTCCGCTTTGACTGTTAACTTGAAAAAGCACACATATGATATAAGAAAGAACAGATACCCCGCTTATAACGAAGGCACCGGTTTATTATATGGTATATACGGTCATAAATATGTCAGGTGAAAAAGCCTATGGCTTCAAGTATAGTAAGGACGAAGAAGAGCTATGTTCCATGGCCGCTTTGTCTCCTCCTCCAATTGACGTGAGTCTTCATGCTCTCGAACATCAATGAGGTAGTAGGATCCGTTGTGCAAATTTTTGCTGACCACAAAGGGTCCTTCCCAAGGGGGGGATAACTTATGCATATCAGTCTGATCCTGGATGAGCCGGAGCACCAAATCACCTTCTTGAAAGGTTCTAGTTTTAACCCAGCGGCTGTGATAACGTCGAAGATCTTGTTGATAAATCACCGAACGCGCTGCTGCAAGATCCCGCTCTTCATCCAACAGGTCCAGAGAATCCTGACATGCCTTCTCATTATCAGCTTCAACATAAGCTGCCACACGGGGCGAATCGTGACGGATGTCACTAGGAAGAACCGCCTCTGCTCCATAAACCATGAAGAAAGGCGTGTAACCCGTAGACCTATTGGGTGTGGTGTTGATGCTCCATAACACAAAAGGTAGCTCCTCGACCCAACAACCCAGCGTCCGCTTTAAGGGAACCATAAGCCTTGGTTTGATACCCCGCAGAATTTCTTGATTTGCCCTTTCTGCTTGACCATTAGATTGGGGGTGAGCCACTGATGCTAGATCAATCCGGATGTGCTCACGTTGACAAAATTCTTCCATCTCTCCTTTTGACAAGTTAGTGCCATTATCTGTTATAATGCTATGTGGAAAGCCAAACCGGAATATCACCTTTTTGATGAATTGAACCGCCGTGGCTGCATCACACTTGCTGACTGGCTCTGCCTCTACCCATTTAGTGAATTTATCAACTGCTACTAACAGATGGGTCTTCTTGTCCTTGGAGCGCTTGAAGGGTCCAACCATATCCAGCCCCCAAGTGGCAAATGGCCACGTAATTGGAATCATCCGCAACTCTTGAGCCGGAACGTGCGCACGGCGGGCAAACTTTTGACATCCATCACATCTTTTGACTAAATCCTCCACATCAGCATGCGCCGTCAACCAGTAAAAACTATGGCGAAAAGTTTTAGCCACCAATGACTTTGAACCGGCGTGGTGACCGCAATCCCCTTGATGAATTTCTCTCAAAATCTCACAACCTTCTTGAGGAGAAACGCATCGTTGAATCGCTCCTGAAACACTATAACGATGTAACTCCCCGTTGAGTATGGTCATGGACTTGGAACGCCGGATTATCTGTCGAGCCAACGTTTCCTCAGCTGGTAACTCGCCCCGGTTCATGTAATCCAGATATAGGATCGTCCAATCCGGTATGGCATGTAGAGCTGCCACCAATTGAGCCTCCGGATCAGGAACAGCCAAATCTTCTTTGGTTGGTATTTTGACTGACGGATTGTGCAATACATCAAGAAAGACATTGGGCGGAACTGGTTTACATTGGGAACCAAGACGACTTAAAGCGTTCGCCGCTTCATTCTTCCGCCGGTCTATATGGTCCACCTGATAACCTTTAAAGTGACCAGCCACTACGTCCACCTCTCGCCGATATGCAGCCATGAGTGGGTCCTTAGAATCCCAAGTGCCAGACACTTGCTGAGCCACTAGATCTGAATCGCCGAAGCACTTAACCTGGCTCAAATTCATCTCTTTAGCCATCCGAAGACCGTGGAGTAAAGCCTCATATTCAGCTGCATTGTTAGTACAAGAGAACATTAAATGGGGGACATAACAAAACTTATCACCTCGTGGGGAAGTTAATACGACTCTAGCCCCCGAACCCTCTAGCTGTCTGGACCCATCAAAATGAATAGTCCAATATGTATTATCTGGTTTCTCCTCAGGTGCCTGTAACTCCGTCCAATCGTTGATGAAATCTACTAGTGCCTGGGACTTGATCGCCGTGCGGGGTATATATTTGAGCCCGTGGGGTCCAAGCTCGATGGCCCACTTGGCAATCCGGCCAGTTGCCTCCCTGTTTTGAATGATGTTGCCCAGAGGAGCTGAACTGACTACTGTGATAGGATGGCCCTGAAAATAGTGTTTGAGCTTCCGGCTTGCCATAAACACCCCATACACCAGTTTCTACCAATGCGGATACCTCTGCTTTGACTCAATGAGCACCTCACTGATATAATAAACCGGTCGTTGAACCAGATACTCTTTGCCAGGCTCCTTGCACTCTACCACAATGGCTATGCTGACAGCCCGGGCATTAGCAGCCACATATAATAATAATGGCTCTTTATCGATCGGTGCTGCTAGCACGGGTGGTTCCACGAGCTGTTTCTTCATATCTTCAAACGCCTTATCAGCTGCTTCACTCCAGACAAAGTTATCCGTTTTCTTGAGCATCTGATATAAGGGGATGGCCTTCTCTCCAAGGCGGCTGATAAACCGGCTCAAGGCTGTAATCCGGCCGGCCAAACGTTGCACATCGTTATTACACGCTGGTTTAGCCAAGGACGTAATCGCTGCAATCTTTTCCGGATTAGCCTCAATGCCTCTGTTTGAAACCAGAAAACCAAAGAGCTTGCCTGCCGAGACACCTAAAACAAACTTCTCCGGATTGAGCATCATCTTGTAGACCCGGAGATTGTCAAAAGTTTCCCGTAGATCATCTATCAAAGTGCCCTCCTTTCTGGATTTCACCACAATATCATCTACATATGCATGAACATTGCGCCCAATTTGCTTATGAAGGCAATTCTGAACACATCGCTGGTAAGTTGCCTGGGCACTCTTGAGTCCAAAGGGCATGGAAACATAGCAGAAGGCTCCAAAGGGAGTTATAAAGGTTGTCTTCTCCTGGTCCTTAACTGCCATTTTGATCTGATGATAACCAGAGTAAGCATCCAAAAAACACAAACGGTCACAACACGCCGTAGCATCAATTATCTGATCAATGCGAGGGGGAGCAAAGGGGTCTGCAGGGCAAGCCTTGTTTAAATCTGTGTAGTCCACACACATGCGCCAAGTGTCATTTTTCTTAAGAACCAGCACCGGATTGGCTAACCACTCTGGATGAAAAACTTCAACAATAAACCCAGCAGCCAACAAACGGGCGACCTCTTCACCTATAGCCTTGCGCCTTTCCTCGTTGAAGCGGCGGAGGAACTGTCGGACCGGTTTGAATTTTGGATCAATGTTGAGTGTGTGCTCAGCGAATTCTCTCGGTACACCTGGCATGTCAGAAGGTTTCCATGCAAAGATGTCCTGATTCTC
This sequence comes from Triticum aestivum, assembly GCF_018294505.1. Lineage (NCBI taxonomy): Eukaryota > Viridiplantae > Streptophyta > Magnoliopsida > Poales > Poaceae > Triticum > Triticum aestivum. The sequence continues at coordinate 356,690,178 of NC_057806.1, read as the reverse complement.
ACGGATGAACTCGATGAGCGCGCTTTCCTATTTGGGATCCAGGTTAGCGCTGATGCTGAACTGTTTGGATGAATCGCCAGGTAAAAAGTCAACCATCTTAGTGTCTGTAGCTGATTTGAACTTCAATGCTGGATCATGTTCCGTGGTTGGCTTTTTTAAGGTGGTCATGTCTGCCGGATCAACTTGCTCCTTATAGAATTTTAACTCCTCCGTGGCACAAACCGACTCAGCATAAGCCACATCGCCTTCTTCACACTCCAAAGCAATCTTTCTACTTCCATGTACTATGATAGTCCCCTTATGACCTGGCATTTTAAGCTGCAGGTAAACATAACATGGCCTTGCCATAAACTTAGCATAAACCGGCTGCCCAAACAAGGCGTGGTACGGACTTTTGATCTTCACCACCTCAAATGTGACTGTTTCTGACCTTGAATCGTAGTCGTTTCCAAAAGCTGCCTCCAAAGCTATCTTACCAACAGGATATGCAGACTTACCACGCACCACACCATGAAATACCGTATTCGACGGTTTAAGATCCTTATCTGTCAACCCCATACGGCGGAATGTATCATAATACAAAATATTGATACTACTTCCCCCATCCATGAGCACTTCAGTGAACTTGTATCCCCCAACTTGAGGGGCTACCACCAAGGCCAAATGACCTGGATTATCAACCCGGGGCGGGTGATCCTCTCTGCTCCACAAAATAGGCTGCTCCGACCAGCGTAAATACTGAGGTACTGCCGGCTCAACAGAGTTGACTGCCCTTTTATGAAGCTTCTGATCACGCTTGCACAAACTAGTAGTGAAGACATGATATTGCCCGCTGTTCAGCTGTTTGGGATTGCTCTAATAACCCGACTGCTGCTGCTGCTGCTGACTCCCCTGATGGTTGTAACCTCCCTGGTTGCCTTGGTGTCCTTGATTGATGTGTCCGGTTTGATTGCCTGAAAACCCTGAACCGGAACCACCGCCTCCGTAACCCGGCCCTTGGAAACCTCCTCCTGAACCGCCGGGCGGGCCGTTGTCATATTGGAACATATTGAATTCTTGAAATCCTGCATGATATAACAATCTTTCCAGAGATGTGATGCCGATTTCTCCTTCGATCCATGCTTTGGACAGGGCTGATTTAACAAGCGCTCCAAACTGTTGCCTGGGCCTCCACCCCTCTGGGGCTGCTTGCCTTTACGGCGCTGGCCATTCTCCTGCATGTTGGTATTTGCGACAAAGTCCAAACCACTGTCGGCCTTGCGCTTACTAGCGTTTCCATAGCCTGCTGGATTGTGTTGTTGGCCTTTGGCATTGCCGGTCTTCTTACCCTTCTCCGGTTTGTCCTCCTTTGAATCCGGATCCTTGGTATTATCTGAATCGGCGTATTTAACCAAAGCGGCCATGAGTGTTGACATGTCGTTGCAGTGACGTTTGAGCCTTCCCAACTTCTGTTTCAATGGTTTGAAACAGCAATTACCCTCTAACGTTAACACTGCGGTGTCTGCGTTGATACGATCTGACAAATGCAAAATCGCTGAGACCCGTTTGACCCAATGGGTCGTGGACTCCCCTTCCTCTTGGACACAAGCGGCCAGATCTACAATTGACATCGGCTGCTTACACGTATCCTTGAAGTTCTGGATAAACCGGTGCTTCAGTTTGGCCCATGATCCAATAGAGTTGGTCGGCAAGCTCTTCAACCAAGTGTGAGTTGTTCCTTCCAACATCATGGTGAAATATTTAGCACACACCTCCTCGTCCACATCTAACATCTCCATTGCCATCTCATAGCTCTCCACCCACGCCTCTGGCTGCAAATCGGCGGTATAATTTGGTACCTTATGAGGTCCCTTGAAATCCTTGGGTAGTCCCACATTACGCAAAGCAGGAGATAAACACGGTACCCCTAAGGAGCTGAACATCGCCCCTGGCTCCACGGAGGTAGTGGGGTGAACCGGAGTATGCTGTCGTGCCTCGTCTCGAGCTGTCAACTCGGCCTCTCGACGTGCGCGGCCATGGTCCACAACATCTTGCGCATTAGCACCTCCCCCAGCCAGGTTGTTCCCTCGTGGCGAATTTCGGCGGCGTGCACTACTGGACACGGCCGGTTCGTCTTCCACATGTCTGCTATAACTCTGGCTTGGGCGGGGAGTGGAGTGAATCCTCTCATGGCTATGTGAATATGTTTGATGTTGATTTAGTGCTGTCTGAAGGAGATCCCTGGCCCGACGTGCTTCCACTGCAACTGGTGACTCGCCGTCGGTTGGGAGGGCTGCCAGGCATGATGCGGTGGCCACAATGTTGTCCAACGGGTTGGAATAATGCCCGGGCGGCGTCGATGGTACAATGTTGTTCTGGCGAGGCAGGTCCGTCGTGCGCGGCTGAACCGGCGCTCCTGCTCCCGGCGCCCCCACCCGGTTTAGTGTGGGTTGGTTACCAGCTCCTGCGCCTGGCGTGTTGAAAAGGTTCTGCGGCTCATAAACCAACAGGTGACGTGATCGGTACCTTCTTCTCATGACTTCCTCTGAAGCATTTTGATCTAGTCTAATCCGGTAAGCCTGTGCTTCCAACTCGGCCCGCTCCGTAGCCATCCTGGCGTTCTCTGCTGCCAGGTACGCTTTGGCCTGGGCTATCTGATCTTTCACCTTTGCAATCTCCGCATCGTGATGATCCCTGGCTTCTGCATCTACCTCCGCGGACATCAATGTTGCCAGAGCGTCGAACAAATCAGACAAGACCTGGGCCGGAGGTGGCGCCGGGCTTCCTGCCCCTGCTGGTGTGGCCGTTGTTGAACCGGAGAGCATTGTTGTGGCGGTAGATGAATGAGGCGCCGATTGTGTGCCGGCCATGAAGATGGCGGCCCGGTTTGGCAGGCTGGGGGAATCCGGAATACTGTTGCCCTTGGATCCTCCCTCAATCCGGCCGTCCTGCAACTGGTAAAGCGATTCGGTTTCTCCGGAAGACTTGTCATCGGAGCAGACTACGGTTTCTCCATCGGACACTGGTCCATCCTCGTACCCTGATCCATGGACGACACCTACGAAAACATGCCTGGCCTCGGGCTGAACCGGCGAAGAACTTGCACGCCGAGCCGTTTCCATGATGTCGGTACAGCTGTCCGGCTCGGGGGCCGGCTCGCCGATCTTGCCGATGAAGACGTGAATCCCACCAAAGGGGACCCGGTACCCGTATTCGATTGAATCGGCCTCAGGACCCCATCCTGCGTTGTCGATGTAGAGCTTTCCGCGGCGACTCTTCGTCATCCGGCCCACAGCATATCCCTTGAGTCCATCGAAGCTGCCCTTCAAGAACTCAAAACCATCGTGCGATAGCCCCACGGTGGGCGCCAACTGTCGTGGGTTTGTCACGGCAGATGTCCTCGTGAAAGGACTTAGTCGTGGAGCCATCGCAACGGGTTAGCTTAAAGGGGTTAAACCGGACAAGGGGACACGAGAGTTTATACTAGTTTGGCCCCTTCGATGAAGGTAAAAGCCTACGTCTAGTTGTGATTGGTATTGCTAGGGTTTCGAAGGCCGGGGAGCGAATCCGCTTTGTCTGGCTCTCGAGTTGTCGTTGTCTATCTCACCGCGGCCGGGTCGTCCCTTTATATACATAGGTTGACGCCCGCCGGGCTACAGAGTCCCGAAGCCGGTTTATAAACGTATCTGGTTCGGCCTCTCTCTTTCTATCTTACTATACAAGTTACATGACTAGGCCGGTTTACATTTACATACTGTAACTCGCCTTTGGGCGCTCTGTAAAGCGCCAGCATCTTTACATCTTCATGGGCTTCTAATCTTCAAAGAGTCAACCCGGCTACATAAGGCCGGTTTACCTTCAGTAGTAATATCCCCAACAAAACCCTTCTCCCATCTAGGGAGGAGGTCAAGGAAGAAGAAGAAGGAGGGGGGCTCTCTCCCCCTCGCTTCCGGTGGCACCGGAGTGCCACCGGGGGCCATCATCATCATCGCAATCTACACCAACACCTCCGCCATCTTCACCAACATCTCCATCACCTTCCCCCCTCTATCTACAGCGGTCCACTCTCCCGCAACCCACTGTACCCTATACTTGAACATGGTGCTTTATGCTTCATATTATTATCCAATGATGTGTTGCCATCCTATGATGTCTGAGTAGATTTTCGTTGTCCTATCGGTGGTTGATGAATTGCTATGATTGATTTAATTTGCTTGTGGTTATGTTGTTGTCCTTTGGTGCCCATCATATGATTGCGCGTGTGGATCACACCCTAGGGTTAGTTGTATGTTGATAGGACTATGTATTGGAGGGCAAGAGTGATAGAAGCTTCTACCTAGCATAGAAATTGATGCATACGGGATTGAAGGGGGACCAATATATCTTAATGCTATGGTTGGGTTTTACCTTAATGAACATTAGTAGTTGCAGATGCTTGCTAATAGTTCCAATCATAAGTGCATAGAATTCCAAGTCAGGGATGACATGCTAGCAGTGGCCTCTCCCACATAATACTTGCTATCGGTCTAGTAAAGTAGTCAATTGCTTAAGGGACAATTTCGTAACTCCTACCACCACTGTTCCACACTCGCTATATTTACTCTAGTTGCTTCTTTACCTTAACAGCCCCTAGTTTTATTTTCGTGCTCTTTATTATATTGCAAACCTATCCAACAACACCTACAAAGTACTTCTAGTTTCATGCTTGTTGTAGGTAAAGCGAACATCAAGCATGCGTAGAGTTGTATCGGTGGTCGATAGAACTTGACGGAATATTTCTACCTTTAGCTCCTCGTTGGGTTCGACACTCTTACTTATTGAAAACTGTTGCGATCCCCTATACTTGTGGGTTATCAAGACACCCCTTCCAAGAATCCCTAGTTCACCCTGTCGTAAGCCTTGGCTAGGTCCAGCTTGTAGGCGCAGTAGTTGTCCTTCTCATTCTTACAGTGTTGTATCTTATGGAAACATTCAAAGGCAATGATGGCATTATCCGTAATCATTCTGCCAGGTATGAAAGCGCTCTGGGTCTCCAAGATGATCTCATCAAGTATAGGACGCAGACGATTCACGAGACACTTGGAGATTACCTTGTAGATGACGTTGCACAAACTAATTGGTCTATAATCCTTAAGACTGCGGATCTTTTCCTTTTGGGATAAGAACGATCACCGTGTCATTTATTCCTTCAGGCATGACTCCATCCACAAAGAAACTCTGTACGCTCCTGATCACATCTTCCTTCATGTCTCCCCAGTTTCTTTAGAAGAAACGGGTCGGGAACCCGTCTGGCCCAGGGGCTTTTAGGGGGCCAATTTGGAAAAGTGCATCTCCGATTTCCTCATCCGAGTACGACTTTATTAGATCGTTGTTCATGTCCCCATTAACCCGAGGTGACACCACCTCCAGGATATCCATTGGGTCGGTGTTCTCCTCACTAGTATACAGGTTGCTGAAAAAGGAATTTGTTATCGCATGCAGACCACTAACGTCCTCGACCCAATTGCCATTTTTGTCACACAGTTTTTGAATGGAGTTTTTCTTCTGACGCCAAGTGGCTTTCCGCTGAAACCACTTCGTATTCATATCCCCCTCACGCAGGTATGTCTCTCTAGATCTCTGTCTCCACATGATTTCCTCCCTGAGTAGCAGTTCATCTAGGTCCTTTGAGAGCTTGGCAGCTTCCCCCTCCAGAGCAGCCATTGGGGTGGAACACCAAATTCTTCTTACCTTTTCCTGATATCCACTATTTTCTTTTGGATCGAGCCAAAATCTCGCTTGGCCCATTCAGTCAGCTCCTTCTGCATGCTCTGTAGTTTTGCACCTATCGTATGCAAGCTGATGGCTGGCCCGGACTTGCCCCAAGATGTTGTTCTTGTTGGCTGGAGGGACTCCACCCTCTCCCACATCTTCTCATATCTGAAGTTGCACTTCCTACCCTGCTCCACCGGCCTCCATTCTTTCGTATGCCCCACCCTTAGAAGGATAGGGAGATGATCTGACCATGAAGAACAAATATGATCCACGGAGGCGAATTTGAAGAGGTCAGACCACGATGGAGAAGCAACGAACCTGTCCAGCCTAGCTCGAACATTGTTGTTACCTTGTTGTTTGTTGTTATAGGTCCATCCAGGCCCTTTAAAACCCAAATCGAAGAGATTACAGTCTGACACAACCTCCCTGAAGTTACACATATACCTTTCTGACCTCTTAGCAACTGAGAAATGTTCTGACTGCCACATAGTTTCATTGAAATCCCCGGTCATGAGCCACGGCAGATTGCTTGTATCTTTGATTCTTCTCAAAAGTGACCACATGTGATGACGCTCATGCGCTTTAGGTTCCCCATAAACAAAAGTTCCCCTCCATTGAGGGCCATGAGCATTTAGTCTGGTCAACACATCAATATACCTCGTCCCCATGGCAATCTTTTTTATTTCCACACTTTCATCATAGAAGAGAGCAATGCCGGGACCTTTTCCAGTGCCGGGTTGCATGGTACAGTGATGGAGGCCCAGCCTCCACTTTAGGTTTGTGACAAACTTGTTTTTCTGCCGCTTTTCAGTAAGGAAGATGAGCTTGGGCTTGTGTGTGTATGAGACACACTAGTTCTTGAACTGTACGAAGTTGCCCGAGGCCTCGACAGTTCTAGCTCATGATCGTCATGGCTCCTAGTGGGCGCCGTCCTTGGCACCCACCAGGTCGTCGGGAGCCCCATGCCCGGTCACTTCCTTGCTATCCATAGAGCCCTCTTGCGCCAAACTAGCTGCACACACCTTCCTGAACTTGTCCGGCCCCCCATCAGACTCAGGCGCAGCTGGAGCTTCAACAGCAAGCTCGTCACGCCCACCCCTCTTCCCCAGGATCGAGTGCACCTGTCCAGCTCTTTTCTTTGACCTATTGCCCTTGATCGCCCTTCGGTTGAATAGGCCATCCACCATCCACACAGTCTCCTGCTTTGTGAAGCGAGGAACTGGCCCAAAACCAGGAGGGGCCGGCAGCTCATCAGTGGTCTCACATGCGCCCTCGACGTCCTTTGTGCCGTCACTCCTGGGCACCACATTGTTGCCCTCTTCCAGAATTGGATAAACCGGTGGCTGCGCCAGTCCAAGCTCGAGGTTGATTGCTACTTCTTGAGCACTGCGTTGGTTTTCCCTTGAAGAGGAAAGGGTGATGCAGTAGAGCAGCGTAAGTATTTCCCTCAATTTTTGAGAACCAAGGTATCAATCCAGTAGGAGGCCACGCGCGAGTCCCTCGTACACAAACAAATAAACTCCTCGCAACCAACGCGATAAAGGGGTTGTCAATCCCTTCACGGTCACCTACGAGAGTGAGATCTGATAGATATGATAAGATAATATTTTTGGTATTTTTATGATAAACAGAAATAAAGATGCAAGTAAAATAAATGGCAAAGGAAATAACTAAGTGTTGGAAGATTAATATGATGGAAAATAGACCCAGGGGCCATAGGTTTCACTAGAGGCTTCTCTCGAGAGCATAAGTATTACGGTGGGTGAACAAATTATTGTTGAGCAATTGACAGAATTGAGCATAGTTATGAGAATATCTAGGTATGATCATGTATATAGGCATCACCTCCAAGACAAGTAGACCGACTCCTGCCTGCATCTACTACTATTACTCCACACATCGACCGCTATCCAGCATGCATCTAGAGTATTAAGTTCAAGAGAACAGAGTAACGCTTTAAGCAAGATGACATGATGTAGAGGGATAAACTCATGCAATATGATATAAACCCCATCTTGTTATCCTCGATGGAAACAATACAATACATGCCTTGCTGCCCCTACTGTCACTGGGAAAGGTCACCACAAGATTGAACCCAAATCTAAGCACTTCTCCCATTACAAGAAAGATCAATCTAGTAGGCCAAGCCAAACCGATAATTCGAAGAGACTTGCAAAGATAACCAATCATACATAAAAGAATTCAGAGAAGATTCTAATATTGTTCATAGATAAACTTGATCATAAACCCACAATTCATCGGTCTCAACAAACACACCGCAAAAGAAGATTACATCGAATAGATCTCCACAAGAGAGGGGGGGACTTTGTATTGAGATCCAAAAAGAGAGAAGAAGCCATCTAGCTAATAACTATGGACCCGTAGGTCTGAAGTAAACTACTCACACTTCATCGGAGAGGCTATGGTGTTGATGTAGAAGCCCTCCGTGATCAATACCCCCTTTGGCAGAGCTCCGGAAAAGGCCCCAAGATGGGATTTCGTGGATACAGAAAGTTACGGCTGTGGAATTAGAGTTTTGGCTCCGTATCTGGTAGTTTGGGGGTACATAGGTATATATAGGAGGAAGGAGTACGTCGGTGGAGCAACGTGGGCCCCACAAGGGTGGAGGGCGCGCCTGGGGGGGTAGGCGCGCCCCCTACCTCGTGCCTTCCTGGTTGATTGCTTGACGTAGGGTCCAAGTCCTCTGGATCATGTTCGTGCCAAAAATCATGTTCCCGAAGGTTTCATTCCGTTTGGACTCCGTTTGATATTCTTTTTCTGCGAAACCCTAAAATAGGCAAAAAAACAGCAATTCTGGGCTAGGCCTCCGGTTAATAGGTTAGTCCCAAAATAATATAGAAGTGTATAATAAAGCCCAATAATGTCCAAAACAGGATATAATATAGCATGGAACAATCAAAAATTATAGATACGTTGGAGACGTATCATTGATCATGGGAGCGTTTTCTTTTGACTTGGTTGGAGCTGATTTCTCAATAGCATCGGCCTGAACCTGCTTCAGTTCCGTCTCGAGGGTACGAGGGGGCAGACTCTGAGCCAGTCGGGCACCCTCATCTCCAGCTAGGGGCGTGCATGCAACAGTTTGCATGTCTACGTTCCGGACCCCATCAAACCCCATGGTCAAAGTTGGTGTAGATGACCTTGGGGGCTGCCATCATCAAAGACCCTGAGAGCACTCACAGCAGCGATAGTCGCCTGCACTTGCGGGCTTAGCAGCACCTCGTCTGGGATCTTCTCACAGGCCGTCCTCTCATGACTTGAGCTCTTCCCTCTATGAACTTCTCTCCCAAAACTAAGGAGGCGCCGCGCGCTATTCGCAACAGGAGGCACATAGCCTCCTCTACTATTGCTTTTCTTGTATGGGGAGGCATGCATTGTTGCCGTGAACCTCATCTCATGGAGGTCCTCCGGCAACTTACAGTCGCATCGGCCATGCCCAAGATAAACACAGTACCCGCAAAACTGCGACACTCTCTCATACTTAACCTCTAAATAGAACACCTTATCACTAGGTTTATCACGGGACTTAATACTATCTCCGAGGGGCTCATATACATCATGATTGATACGGATCCTAATGAAATCCCCCGATATATTGCCCCTGCTATCTGTAGCTACCTCCAAAACCTCTCCTAGCTCTGCTCCAAGCTTCCATGCAGCACCTTCATCAAGCATAATGGGGGGAACATCGTGAACACTCACCCAGATGGGCATGTGTGCAACCTCCACCTCGCCCGGGGGGGGGGGGCTCCGCTATCCACAATAACCATGAGGAAGGCGTCACCCTGGTGAGTCCACGGGCCATTGTCGAGGATGAAACGACAGTCTCCCTCCCACTCAAACTCGATGATGAGGAAGCGGTTGTTCTTCAGGGGCTTGTAGTCCATGCCCCAGTGGAGACCCCACTTGCCCTTGAGCTCTCCGAAGAGCCCTTCGTTGCTGTAGGGCAAGGGCGAGAAGAAGAGCCCCACAGCAACCCACCGGAACCTCATGGCAGCTCGCTCCTTCGACAGGTCCAGCTCCACCATCCCCTGTCCACGGGGGTCATAGCGGGTCGGGAACCTTGGGGCAACGATGTCGCTACCAGCATCAAGCCTCCTCATCGAAGCCGAGGAATATAAACTCGAGCGTCCCTCCAAGAGTTACCCAAGGCGCAAGTTACTACCCGACTGGAGGAAGAAGCGTATGATACGGCTGACCGGCCACCTCGTGGCCGCGATAGAGAGGCATTCCTGCCGAAAGCTCAGCCTCCACCCCAACTCCATCCAAATAAAAAGGCATGGGGAGATACGCCAGACCTGCGAGACATATTGGAGGACAAAGCAAAGCACTCAAGATCGATCTACGGATCACGAGGGCGCACCACTCTACGAGACGGTAAACGTCATGCCGGATACAGTAAAAGAAAATCCGGCCGGGCCGAACATAGCGGGCAGGACCGATACGAGCTACATCGCGATATAGCCCAATACAGAGGCGCCGCACACCCCTTATGCTTCACAGACGAAGTAATGGAACATCAATTCCTAGAAGGTTTCAAACCTGTAAAGATTGAATCATACGACGGCACAACAGATCCCGCGGTATGGATTGAGGACTTCCTCCTCCACATCCACATGGCCCGCGGTGATGACTTACATGCCATCAAGTACCTCCCACTAAAACTCAAAGGACTAGCACGGCATTGGCTTAATAGCTTGCCAGCGGACTCCATTAGCTATTGGGAAGATCTGGAAGCCGCATTCCTCGACAACTATCAGGGCACTTATGTGCGACCACCAGACACCGATGACTTGAGCCACATAATTCAGTAGCCAGAAGAGTCGGCCAGACAGTTCTGGACTCGGTTCCTTACAAAGAAAAAACAAATCGTCGACTGTCCAGATGCGGAGGCCTTAGCGGCTTTCAAGCACAACATCCGAGACGAGTGGCTAGCCCGGTACCTTGGTCAGGAAAAGCCAAAATCTATGGCAGCCCTCACGACGCTCATGACCCGCTTTTGTGCGGGAGAAGACAGCTGGTTGGCTTGCAGTAACAACATATCAAAGAACCATGGTACCTCGGATACCAAGGACGGCAACAGCAGGTCACGTCGCAACAAGCATAAGCGCCGCATTAACGGTGAAAGTACTAAGGATACGGCAGTCAATGCCGGATTCAAAGGCTCTAAACCCGGTTAGCGGAAAAAGCCATTCAAACAAAGTACGTCGGGATGATACAGCAACCAAGGAGGCCGACAACTGCGGAATTCCCAGGTGGATTACAGATTTCATATAATTCCTCAGCTCGCCCTTGGAAGGGACATAGTCCTACTCTTTTGCTTATTACACTATCTGTAGCACTCTGCTTTAATGCAATTTTTTAATATACAATGCACGACATTACGACTATTATCGCATTTTTTTTATACATATCTATGTGTTCATTAATGACGCCTAGCAACCGTACACTCTGGTACAGCCAATGCACCAGGGGCTTACGTACTCACAATATGGTGTGAAAAGTCCGAATACTTTCACAAGTACGGCACCCCGAACTTATAGCATTATATGCATCAGCTCCGAATCATGTCTTTGGTCAAATGTTGGGTTTGCCCGGCTCCTATGTTTTGGTAGCTTACGTTCCGCTCTATCGGCTAAGGTAGCGCTAGGAGAACTACTGCGATTGTGCCCCGGTTCTGCCGGGACGAGCACCACAGTAGAGAAAGCTAAAACTGATTGTCATGATAAGGCGAGAGACTGGTCGCTATTCGGCGAGGTTTTTCGAGTCCCTAAAGACTTATGCCGCTTAGGGCGAAGGGCCGGCTCCGTCTGGCCTACAGGCGTGTATCGCGCCCCGAATTTGGCCTTCCAAATACCAGGGGCTTCGCCGAAATTTAAAATTATAGAATTATATGGCTAAGTGAGAGTGATAAAGCATTATTAGTCCGGTTGCCTTGTTCGTTGTGTTGAGCACCTCCCTCGAAGGACCCAAACATGGGAACAAGAGTGCTCAGGTTTATCCCGAACACCCCAGCACTCATGGTATGGGGGCAGAAGCCGAGGACTAGCCATCTCTCAGATTGGATAAACAGCTAAACAGAAGGTAATATTTTAAATTCACACAAGCGTTGCATAGCGCATATGAAACAAGTTTTCATTACACATGATAAAAAACGAGCAAGTCTCATTCAAATATTACATTTTGTGAACACTCATCCGCGATAAGACGGGCGCCCGGCAGAACACCCTCATAGTACATCTCGGGGTGGCGGTGCTCCTTGCCCTCCGGCGGCCCCTCCTTGATAAGCTTCATGGCGTCTAGCTTGACCCACTGTGTTTTCACACGGGCGAAGGCCCGGCGTGCACCTTCAATGCAGACGGATCGCTTGACGACCTCCAGTTGTGGGCAGGCATCCACAAGCTGCCTCACCAGGCCGAAGAAGCTGTTCGGAAGGGCGTCGCCAGGCCACAACCGGACTGCAAAGCCCTTCATGGCATGATCGGCCGCCTTATGTAGCTCGGCCATCTGCTTCAGCTGGTCGCTCATTGGTACCGGATGTTCGGCCTTAGCATACTGAGACCAGAACAGCTTCTCCGTTGAGCTTCTGTCCTCGGCCTGGTAGAATAGTGCGGCATCGGACACACTGCGGGGCAAATCTGCGAATGCTCCTGAAGAGCTCCGGATTCGGGTAAGTAATCGGTAATTCACTGTTGCATGCTTGCTTTGCATATAGAAAGCCTTACCCGCCGCTATCTTCTTCATCGCGTCGATCTCCTGAAGGGCCTTCTGGACCTTGGCCTTGGCACTCTTCGTGCTCTCACGGGCCGCGGCAAGCTCAGACTCTCTCGTCTTCAAGTCAAGCTCCAACGCCTCGTGCTTCATCACGAGAGCTTGGAGCTCTTGCTGCACCTCGCCCACCTGAGCCTCGTGCCTCTCTCGCTCGGTGCGCTCCTAGGCTGCCTTTTCTTTGGCATGGGACAGCGCTTGCTTCAGGGTTGCCACCTCGGTCGTGGCCCCTGGCAAACATACAATGATCCTGTCATTTAGCAATCGTGTCCTTTTTCTCATCTACAGATGAGGTATCACTTACCCTTGTTCTCCTCGAGCTGCCTCTTAGCAAGGCCGAGCTCCTTCTGGGACCCCTTGAGGGCCTCCTTTAGTACGGCGACCTCCGCCGTTAGTGTGGTGGACGCCAGCAGCGAAGCCTGCACATGCATATTGACATACTTATATTAGACTCCTACGATATTATTTGATCCTCTGTTCGGCTTTTCTTTGTGAACACCGAACAAAGCATCAGGGGCTACTGTCTATGCGGTAACACTTCTACTACATTTTAAACCACTTACCTCGAATCCTGTTAGAAGGCTAGTACAGGCTTCAGTCAATCCGCTCTTGGCGGATTGAACCTTTTGGATCACCACACTCATGATAGTGCGGTGCTCCTCCTTGATGAAAGCGTTGCGAAGCGCTTCCAAGATAGTGTCCGGCGCCTCTGGGTGGACAGAGGTCACCGGCACAGGCGTCTCACCCTCCTTAGAAGGGGACCGCCTGCTCGAGCTCGGATCCGTTGGAGGGTCCGGCGCGGTGTTCGGCTGAGGGCCGAACTCGGAGCTCTCGGGGACCCCGTCCCCTCGGCTCCCGGAGTCCGGAAGGTCGCCTTGAGGCACCTCCGGGACTGTCCCCCCTCGATCCGGTGCCTCTTGAGACAGCACCTCAGCGTCGTCGGCCGGATGAGGGGAGGTGGCAGTCAGGACTGGATCGCTATCCATGTCTGACGAGCCCAGGGAGCCGTCCGAGGATACCTCGATATTGGCTCGGGGCGGCCTGTACAGTTGAGTTCAGCGTTAGGGAAAGCAATGCGACAAAGGAATCCTATGGGTTACTTTGGTATCCGAACACTTACGATCTCCCCTGGGGATTGCCCCTGGACAACCACTCGTCTTCACTTTCGTCGGCGGCGGTGGAGCTGTCCGGAAGGAGCGTCCTTCCCTTCTTGGACCCTTCGGCCTCCCCAGTTGGGGCGGCCTTCCTTTTCTTGTCTCCCCCAGTCGGTGGGGGAGCCTCTTCTTCCTCTTCCTCGTCTTCGCGGGAAGAGTCATCGGACGGTGAGTCCGATGACGCCCAGCGTCGGGAAATCTTTCGAGCTCCCTTGGCCTTCTTGGTCTTCTCCGGCACCTTATAAGGGGCCTGAGTCAGCATCTTCGTCAGAAGAGCGTCTGCGGGGCCTTCGGGCAAGGGAGCCGAACAGTCGATCTGTCCGGCCATCTTCTGCCAGTCCTGTCAAAATTACGGGAGTTTAGATCCCGCATAGAGCCAATCTATATATATAACAAACATCCTGTAAGAGGTAAAACAACTTACCGCACTGGCGTGGCGCTTCGCGCTGAATCCGCAATCCTCAGTAATGGGGGGAGGGACCGCGGCGCCCTTGAACAGCACCCTCCAGGCATCTTCATGAGTCGTGTCGAAGAGCCTGTTCAGAGTTCGGTGCTGCGCCGGATTGAACTCCCACAAGGTAAACTCCCGTTGTTGGCACGGGAGTATCCGGCGAACGAGCATAACCTGGACTATGTTGACAAGCTTGAGCTTCTTATCCACCATGTTCTGAATACATGACTGGAGTCCGGTCAGCTCTTTTGAATTACCCCAGGACAGGCCCTTCTCTTTCCAGGAGGTGAGCCGCATGGGGATGCTAGATCGGAACTCGGGGGCCGCTACCCATGCGGGGTCGCGCAGCTCGGTGATATAGAACCACCCCGATTGCCACCCCTTTATGGTGTCCATGAAGGTGCCCTCGAGCCATGTGATGTTGGGCATCTTGCCCACCATGGCGCCTCCGCACTCCGCCTGGCGGCCGCTCACTACCTTCGGCTTGACATTGATGGTCTTCAGCCATAAGCCGAAGTGGGGCTTGATGCGGAGGAAGGCCTCGCACACGACGATAAACGCCGAGATGTTGAGGATGAAGTTTGGGGCTAGATCATGGAAATCCAGGCCGTAATAAAACATGAGCCCCCGGACGAAGGGATGGAGAGGGAATCCTAGTCCGCGGAGGAAATGGGTGAGGAATACCACCCTCTCATGGGGCTCGGGGTGGGGATGAGTTGTCCCTCATCTGGGAGCCGGTGCGTGATGTCGTCGTGCAGCTATCCGGCTCTCCTCAGCTTCTTGATGTCTCCCTCCGTGATGGAGGAGACCATCCACTTGCCTCCCGCTCCGGACATGGTTGGAGAAGGTTGAGATGGAAGTGAGGACTTGGGCGCTAGAGCTCGAGTATGCGGGAGCGGATGAGCAGAGGAGGAAGAAGGCGTGGATAGAAAGGTGAATCCTTATCCCTTCATATGGGCAGACAAAATTAAGCGTCCCCACTTGCCTAGTAAAACTCGCTTATCCCCCAAGCGCCGCAATTGATGGCGCGGTTGGGTTACCCATGCCCGTATTGATGAGAATCCCGTAATAAGGGGACATGATCTCTGCTTTGACAAGACGTGTCGAAAAACTGCCTCGCGTTATGTGCGGGGCCCGTTAAAAGAAATGGTTCGAATAGTCACCGGGCCATGACATGACGTCATACTGTCAAAACAAGCCATCAAATTAGATCTGCGAAAGAACATTATTCTCTCTATGGTGAAATGTGGGACTTATTTTGCAGGGTCGGACACTATCCTCGTATTCAACTTCTTCTGTAATGTATTCGGAGAAGGAACCCGCCTTGCAATGCCGAAGACAACTGTGCGCCGAACTCATCGTCATTGAAGCCTGGTTCAGGGGCTACTATGGGAGTCCTGGATTAGGGGGTCTCCAGACAGCCGGACTATCTCCATTGGCCGGACTGATAGACTATGAAGATACAAGATTGAAGACTTCGTCTCGTGTCCGGATGGGACTCTACTTGGCGTGGAAGGCAAGCTAGGCAATACGTATATTGATATCTCCTCCTTTGTAACCGACCTTGTGTAACTCTAACCCTCTCCGGTGTCTATATAAACCGGAGGGTTTTAGTCCGTAGGACAACAATCACAACATACAATCATACCGTAGGCTAGCTTCTAGGGTTTAGCCTCTCTGATCTCGTGGTAGATCCACTCTTGTAACACCCATATCATCAATATCAATCAAGCAGGACGTAGGGTTTTACCTCCATCAAGAGGGCCCGAACCTTGGTAAAACTTCGTGTCCCTTGCCTCATGTTACCATCCGGCCTAGACGCACAGTTCGGGACCCCCTACCCGAGATCCGCCGGTTTTGACACCGACACCTGTCGCCCTGGCTACGGGAGGTGTCGCCGCGGAGCAGAACCCCGGTCATGTTCCTGCCGCCTGCGTGACCGGTTACAGCCTCAGCTTCCATGGGGGCCTTGTCCTTCTGGGTCTCCTTGTTCGCCATCGCTGGTGGTTGAGCGAATGCGTACAGAGCACCCGCAGACAGATGGGACGCGAGTTGTGTGCTTTCTTCCTGCTCGTCTCCACTTTTTAAACAAACCTCAACCCGATATGCTCCCCGCGATTCTGTGACCATTGTGGATGATATATTTCCCTCTGCATGATTTCTTTCCCCGCCTCCTGATACTGATGATCCTTTGAACTTATCCGGAGGATCTCTATTCTTTGGGCAGGATGATTCCGTGGCCGAAACCCTAGTAACTTTCCTCCCCATCCCATGATCAAGATCTCTCCTCATGGCATGCAATCTCTCCCTGATTCTTTCCATGGCTGCACCATCAAATGCATGTGCTTTCCCCACGATCCCAGATCGTAAAACGCCGATCTTCTCCTTTTCCATGGCGACCTGTTGCATCGCTTTACTCATCTGCAGCCATGCCTCATGGAGCCTCAATGGGTCCACTCTCGACTCCAGATTCCTCTCTCCCTCGATGCCTCTAACCTCCTTTCTTTGGTCACCGGGATTGTCCGCCGGCAAGCCGGCCCCTCGGGTAGTCGGGCATCGCCTCCTGTCGCCTCGACAGGGGCTCCCAATCCACCTTTTTGGTGATAATCCCTGTATCTTGAGGGAAAACGAAGCACTCCTATTTTGTCGTGTGATCTAAAATAACAAAATACACAATACTAGAAGATGCTGACATGTATGTCGGTAGTGCATTAGACATTAAGTCAGTTCTGCAGGTAGCAACACACAACAGGTGCCGGGGAGGGGTGGAATAAAAATACTACTTATCCGATACTACAAAATCCACATGCTTAGTTACTCCTTTTCACTGGACTACATTTTGGAGTTGTACTATAAATACTTACCTACAAGATGAATTTCTTGGTATTGGAGTTTGGAGGATTCTAGATAGTTGATCATTAAAAAAAGATACCAGATGGTGGGTTGGTATAAGAATTCAAAATGTAAATTGTAATACACATGAATGTTAAACATATGTCACGCGCCTATTAGAGTAGTTAGGAGGATCCCTAGGTTGTTAGCTTATTTATCTTTCCACCTGTTTATTCTCCTCTATCTCTCCATGTATCTCTCTGGTTGTTGAACGTAACCTTGTATGCCTCTGCGAGAGCCAGCCTCACCATATCAATATATAACATGCGGGCTCCCATGTTATGAGAGTTGAGACGCTTCCATAATTTCTACATGGTATACAGAGCAGGCCTCTTCCATAACATCTAGCTCATCTTCCTCCATCTATTCAATCTCCAATCCACCACGCCCTAGCCATGTCCTCCTCCACCGCAGTCACCTCCTCTGGCCTCAACTACAACACATCAGAACCCCTCAGCCTGACGAACTACGTTCTCTGGCGAGCCCAAGCACGATCCCAGATACTGGGCGCTGGCTTGTTCGGCTATATTGATCAAACCATCGAGGAGCCTCCCAGAACAATCCTTAGCAAAGATAAAGATGGCAAGGAGCATGTAGTTCCAACCCTGCCTATAACTCCTGGTTAGTTCAAGATCAGCAAATCGTAGCATATCTTCTCTGCAATCTATCCAAGGAGGTGCTTGTTCAAGTGGCCTCGCTTGAATCATCACATGCGATCTAGACTGCGTTGGCAAATATGTTTTCTGCAGTTTCTTTGTCTCACGTGAACAACATCAGATCAACCCTCCGAACACCCAGAAGGGGTCCCAATCAGCCTCCACCTACTTTGGGTAGATGTGTGCCCTCTTCGACGAGCTTGTGGTGGTGGGAAAACCACTCGGGGAGGGAGAGTTCATCTCCTTCATCGTCACTGGGCTTAATATGGAGTATCAGCCAATCATCTCTGCACTCGACGTCCGCACCAAGCCTATCACCGTCGACACGCTCTTATCGTTGGTAGCAAACTTCGATCAATGCGTCGAGATGTTCCATGGGAACAGCGCTGGTGGCTTTAAGTCATCGGCAAACGCTGCCTCTAGGGGTCGCCAGGGCGGTGGCAAAGGCGTCTACCACAACCAGAAGAACGGTGGTTGCGGCGGCGGCTATTCTGGTGGTGGTGGCCAAAACCCTACCGGCGGCTACCATGGCATGGGTAGCGGTGGCTACAACCACGGCGGCAGCGGCTACAACAATCAAGGCGATGGCAGTGGTCAAGGCGGCGGCCACCGTGGCGACGGCGGAAACTACAACAACAACTATGGCGGCGGCGGGGGCTACTACAACAACGGCGGCCCTCCGCACCACTTCTACAACAACAATTAAGGGCGCCGGTTCGCCGGGTATGAGGAGTATGAAAATAAATGCCAAATCTGCAAGAAAACTAACCATATTGCAAAAGAATGTAAGTGGCGCTATGTAGAGGACAACTCTCAAAGGAGGCGTGTTGCAGCCGCGGCAGATGCCTCATATGGGGTTGATTCCAACTCGTATCTTGACTCCGGCTCAAATGAGAACATCACCTCTGAGCTTGAGAAGATGACCATGCATGAGAAGTATCATGGCCAAGATCAAGTCCACGCCGCTGAAAATGGTCTAGGTATGATGATAAGTCATGTTGGCGAGTCTATTATTCAAACCCCACATTGTGATATTCTTGTAGAAGATGTCCTAAACATTCCAAATGCATCCAAAAATCGTCTTTCAGTTCATCAAATTACTCTTGATAATGGTGTTTTCATAGAGTTTCACCCCTTCTTCTTTTTGATCAAGGATCAGGTCACGAGGAGGGTGCTTTATTGCAGTAGATGTGTGCAAAGTCTCTATCCATTGATCCCCAAAATTTCCAAGTTAAACAAGCAAGCCTATGGAGTCTTCATAGTGTCTTTAGAATGATGGCATAACCATTTAGGCCACCCATCTTTTTCCATTGTTTATCAAATTCTTAGCAAAAATAAGCTTGCATTTGTCAATGAGTATGATCGTGAAACAATTTGTGACTCTTGCCAAAGAGCAAAAAGCCATCAGTTGCCATATCCTATTTCTACTAGTGTGTCTACAAAACCCTTGCAGCTTGTGTCCTCGGATGTATGGGGACCGGCCCCTTCCTCTGTTGGCCGACACACCTATTACGTGCGTTTCATCGATGATTTTAGCAAGTATACATGGATATACCTTCTTAAAAAATGCTCTGGCATTTTTCAAGTTTTTCTTAACTTCCAAGCTCTTGTAGAATGACAATTTGATTGCAAAATACTTGCAATGCAGTCGGATTGGGGAGGTGAGTATGAGAAAATCAACTCCTTTTTCCAACGGATAGTAATCTCTCATCATGTTTCTTGTCCCCACGCTCACCAACAAAACGGTTCAGCGGAGCGCAAGCACAGGCACATTGTTAACATTGGCCTCTCCCTTATTGCTGCCGCATCCACGCCACTAAAGTTTTGGGATGAGGCCTTCCTCATCGTGGTACACCTCATAAATATTTTACCTAGCCGTGTCATCAATCACGAAACACCCACTGAACGTCTCCTCCATATCAAACCCGACTATTCATCTCTTCATGTGTTTGATTGCGCATGTTGGCCCAAACTTCAACCCTATAATAATAGAAAGCTCATGTTTCGATCGACACAATGTGTCTTCATAGGCTACAGTGCACAACATAAAGGCATCAAGTGTCTTGATGTACCCACGGGACGTGTGTATATCTTTTGAGATGTCGTCTTTGATGAAACAGTTTTTCCCTTTGCCAAACTTTACCCAAATGCAGGCGCACTTCTTCGTAGAGAGATTCTTCTTTTGCCTTCCAGTTTATCCGATGTTGATCATGGGGGAGAGAATAATAGTACTGATCAACTTGTACCTAATCATCATATTATGCCTGAGATTACTACTGCAGATTTCAGCTCAGATGGAGAAAATCGCAATCGAAACAGACATGATTGCATGTGTCCCTTGGCCGGAGACACAGGCGCAAATAGAGGAGGATCTGCCTCGGGATCCCTGCAGCAGGAGCCAATATCCCCTCCGGGATCCGGTCGGGCAACACCTGGTCGTGCCTCGGGCCCTGAGCACCTCGAGCGGGCGTGCGACTGGGAAAGCGATATCGTCACCCCGCACCAACCTGCTGATGACGCTTGGCACACAGCTACCCGCGGGGCCGAGCCCGGCTCGTCTGGTTGGCCCATGCCGGATTTGCCATGACCCGCCACTCCGGCTCGACCGCATGCGCCAGATTCGCTGGGGCCCGCCACCACGCCTCGGTCGCCAATAGGCGCGACACAATCCTCGTCGGGATCCGAGTCGCCAGCACCTGAGGCTGATGCGACTGGTGGATCCCCTGTGGCTCCGTCTCCTGTGGTTTCCCCTGTGGTGCTGCGCACAAGACTACAGAAGGGAATCACTACTCGCTTAAATTACAAAAATTTCTCTAAGCTTGGTATGTCGGTGAACCTAACAGTTTAATGACAGCACTTGATGATCCTAGGTGGAAGGCGGCCATGGAAGATGAAATCATGGCGTTGCGCAAAAACAAAACATGGCACCTGGTGCCCCGTCGACCAAGCAGAAAACTAATTGATTGTAAGTGGGTCTATAGAATCAAGAAGAAATCTGACGGCACTATAGACAGATACAAGGCAAGACTTGTAGCCAAGGGGTTCAAGCAAAGGTATGACATAGATTATGAGGACACGTTTAGTCATGTTGTTAAAGCTGCAACAATCCGTCTTGTGTTATCAATAGCTGTGTCCAGGGGTTGGAGTCTTAGGCAGCTAGATGTACATAACGCGTTTCTTCATGGTGTTCTGGAAGAGGAAGTGTACATGAAACAGCCTCCTAGGTTTGAAGATAAAGATGCACCGTCTCATGTCTGCAAGCTTGATAAGGCCCTGTATGGTTTGAAGCAGGCACCCAGGGCATGGTATTCACGGTTGAGTATGAAACCTTAGTCACTTGGTTTTGTTCCATCAAAATCTGACACCTTCTTGTTCATTTATAACAAGCAAAAAACATCCATATTTGTTTTAATATATGTTGATGACATCATTGTCACTAGTTCTTCTGATGGAGCAGTGACAACACTGCTTAAGGATTTAGGCACTGAGTTTGCTCTCAAGGATTTGGGAGACCTGCATTTTTTCTTGGGTATTGAAGTTAAGAAATATGGAAATGGTATTCACCTATCTCAAGCAAAGTATGTCACTAAACTGCTAAGTAGAATTGGTATGCAAAATTGTAAATCTTCACCAACACCTTTGTCCAGTTCAGAACCCTTATCCTTGACAGAAGGAGAGCCTCTGCACCAACAGGACATCACTGGTTACAGAAGTTTAGTTGGTGGACTTTAGTACTTGACCCTTACTCGACTTGACATTTCTTTTGCAGTTAATAAGGTGTGTCAGTATCTTCATGCACCTACCACAGCTCACTGGACAGCTGCAAAATGAATTCTCGGGTATATAAGAAACACTATACACTTAGGCCTCACACTCAGCAAGTCATCTTCAACAGTTGTCAGTGTCTGCTACCTCTTGAGCACTGCGTTGGTTTTCCCTTGAAGAGGAAAGGGTGATGCAGCAAAGTAGCGTAAATATTTCCCCCAGTTTTTGAGAACCAAGGTATCAATCTAGTAGGAGGCCACACGCAAGTCCCTCGTACCTACACAAACAAATAAGAACCCCGCAACCAATGCAATAAAGGGGTTGTCAATCCCTTCACGGTCACTTACGAGAGTGAGATCTGATAGAGATGATAAGATAATATTTTTGGTATTTTTATGATAAAGATTAAAAGTAAAGATTGCAAAATAAACGGTAATAGAAAATAGCTTGTTGACGGTAGATTAATATAAAGGAGAATAGACCCGGGGGCCATAGGTTTCACTAGTGGCTTCTCTCAAGATAGCATAAGTATTATGGTGGGTGAACAAATTACTGTCGAGCAATTGATAGAAAACCGAATAATTATGAGAATATCTAGGCATGATCATGTATATAGGCATCACGTCCGTGACAAGTAGACCGACTCCTGCCTGCATCTACTACTATTACTCCACACATCGACCACTATCCAGCATGCATCTAGAGTATTAAGTTCATAAGAACAGAGTAACGCATTAGGTAAGATGACATGATGTAGAGGGATAAACTCAAGCAATATGATATAAACCCCATCTTTTTATCCTCGATGGCAACAATACAATACCTGATGTTTCCCTTTCTGTCACTGGGATCGAGCACCGCAAGATTGAACCCAAAGCTAAGCACCTCTCCCATTGCAAGAAAGATCAATCTAGTAGGCCAAACCAAACTAATAATTTGAAGAGACTTGCAAATATAACCAATCATACATAAAATATTTCAGAGAAGAATCAAATATTGTTCATAGATAGACTTGATCATAAACCCACAATTCATCGGATCTCGACAAATACACCGCAAAAAGAGTTACATCGAATAGATCTCCAAGAAGATCGAGGAGAACTTTGTATTGAGATCCAAAGAGAGAGAAGAATCCATCTAGCTAATAGCTATGGACCCGAAGGTCTGAAGTAAACTACTCACACATCATCGGAGGGGCCATGGAGTTGATGTAGACGCCCTCCGTGATCGATGCCCCCTCCGACGGAGCTCCGGAAATGGCCCCAAGATGGGATCTCTTGGTTACAGAAGGTTGCGGCGGTGGAAATAGGGTTTTGTGGTGCTCCTCGATGTTTTCGGGGTATATGAACATATATAGGAGGAAGAAGTAGGTCGGTGGAGCCATGAGGGGCCCACAAGGGGGGAGGGCGCGCCCCCCTGCCTCGTAGCCTCCTCGGTTGTTTCTTGACGTCCACTTCAAGTCCTCTGGATCACGTTTGTTCCAAAAATCACGCTCCTAAAGGTTTCATTCCGTTTGGACTCCGTTTGATATTCCTTTTCTGCGAAACACTAAAATAGGCAAAAAAACAACAATTTGCACTGGGCCTTGGGTTAATAGGTTAGTCCCAAAAATAATATAAAAGTGTATAATAAAGCCCATTAAACATCCAAAGCAGAATATATAATAGCATGGAACAATCAAAAATTATAGATACATTGGAGACGTATCAAGCATCCCCAAGCTTAATTCCTGCTCGTCCTCGAGTAGGTAAATGATAAAAACAGAATGTTTGATGTGGAATGCTTTCTAGCATATTCTTCAATGTAATTTTCTTTATTGTGGCATGAATGTTCAGATCCAAAAGATTCAAGATAAAAGTTTAATGTTGACATAAAAATAGTAATACTTTAAGCATGCTAACCAAGCAATTATGTCCTATCAAAATAACATAGCCAAAGAAAGCTTATGCCTACAAAATCATATAGTTTGTCCATGTTTCATTTTCGTCACACAAAATGCTCTCATCATGCACAACCTCGATGACAAGCAAAGCAATTGTTTCATACTTAGCCTTTTCAAACTCTTTCAACTTTTACGCAATATATGAGCGCGAGCCATAGACATAGCACTATGGGTGGAATAGAATATAATGATTGAAGTTGTGTGAGAAGACAAAAAAGGAGAAAGTCTCACATTGACGCGGCTAATCAATGGGCTGTGGAGATGCCCACTGATTGATGTCAATGCAAGGAGTAGGTATTGCCATGCAACGGATGCACTAGAGCTAAATATATGAAAGCTCATCAAAGAAACTAAGTGGGTGTGCATCCAACTTGCTTGCTCACGAAGACCTAGGGAATTTGAGGAAGCCCATCACTGGAATATACAAGCCAAGTTCTATAATGAAAAATTCCCACTAGTATATGAAGGTGACAAAATAAGAGACTCTCTATCATGAAGATCATGGTGCTACTTTGAAGCACAAGTGTGGAAAAGGATAGTAACATTGTCCCTTCTCTCTTTTTCTCTCATTTTTTTTATTTGGGCCTTCTTCTCTTTTTTTCTTTTATGGCCTCTTTTCTTCTTCTTTTTTTATTATTTTTCGTCCGGAGTCTCATCACGACTTGTGGGGGAATCATAGTCTCCATCATCCTTTCCTCACATGGGACAATGCTCTAATGATGATCATCACACTTTTATTTACTTACAACTCAAGAATTACAACTCGATACTTAGAAAAAATATATGACTATGTGAATGCCTCCGGCGGTGTACCTGGATATGCGATGAATCAAGAGTGACATGTATGAAAAATTAAGCATGGTGGCCCTGCCACAAATACGATGTCAACTACATGATCATGCAAGGCAATATGGCAATGATGATGCGTGTCATAATAAACGGAACAGTGGAGTGGCTATGGAAATGCCATAATAGGTAGGTATGGTGGCTGTTTTGAGGAAGATATAAGGAGGCTTATGTGTGATAGAGCGTATCATATCACGGGGTTTGGATGCACCGGCGAAATTTGCACCAACCCTCAAGGTGAGAAAGGGCAATGCACGGTACCGAAGAGGCTAGCAATGATGGAAAGGTGAGAGTGCGTATAATCCATGGACTCAACATTAGTCATAAAGAACTCACATACTTATTGCAAAAATCTACAAGTCATCAAAACCAAGCACTACGCGCATGCTCCTAGGGGGATAGATTGGTAGGAAAAGACCATCGCTCGTCCCCGACCGCCACTCATAAGGAAAGCAATCAAAGAACACCTCATGCTTCAAATTTGTCACACAACATTTACCATACGTGCATGCTACGGGACTTGCAAACTTCAACACAAGTATTTCACAATTACTCAACTAGCACACCTCTAATATTACCACCTTTTATATCTCAAAACAACTATCAAGCATCCAACTTCTCTCAGTATTTAATGCACTTTCAGATTTTTATCTTGGATGCCTATCATATTAGGACTAATTTTATAACAAAAGAAAATTACCATGCTGTTCTAAAGGACTCTTAAAATAATATAAGTGAAGCATGAGAGATCAATTATTTCTATAAAATAAAACCACCACCGTGCTCTAAAAGATATAAGCGAAGCACTAGAGCAAAATTATCTAACTCAAAAGATATAAGTGAAGCACATAGAGTATTCTAATGAATTAAGATTCATGTGTGTCTCTCTAAAAAGGTGTGTACAGCAAGGATGATTGTGGTAATCTAAAAAACAAAGACTCAAATCATACAAGACGCTCCAAGAAAAACACATATCATGTGGTGAATAAAAATATAGCTCCAAGTAAAGTTACCGATGGACGAAGATGAAAGAGGGGATGCCTTCCGGGGCATCCCCAAGCTTAGGCTTTTGGTTGTCCTTTGATTTTACGTTGGGGTGCCTTTTGAATCCCCAAGCTTAGGCTCTTGCCACTCCTTGTTCCATAATCCATCAAATCTATACCCAAATCTTGAAAACTTCACAACACAAAACATAAACGGAAAATCTCATGAGCTCCGTTAGTAAAAGAAAACAAACCACCACTTAAGGTACTGTAATGAACTCATTATTTATTTATATTGGTGTTAAACCTACTGTATTCCAACTTTTCTATGGTTCATAAACTCCATTACTAGCCATAGATTCATCAAAATAAGCAAACACCACACGAAAAACAGAATCTGTCAAAAACAGAACAGTCCGTAGTAATCTGTAAGTTTCGAATACTTATGGAACCCCCAAAATTCTAAAATAAATTTCTTGACATGAGGAATTTATCTATTAATCATCTGCAAAAAGAATTAACTAAATATCACTCTCCAGTAAAAAAATGGCAGAAAATCTCGTGAGCGCTAAAGTTTCTGTTTTTTACAGCAAGATCGCAAAGACTTTCCCCAAGTCTTCCCAAAGGTTCTACTTGGCACAAACACTAATTAAAAGCATAAAACCACATCTAAACAGAGGCTAGATGAATTATTTATTACTAAACAGAACCAAAAATCAAGGAACAAAAATAAAATTGGGTTGCCTCCCAACAAGCGCTATCGTTTAACGCCCCTAGCTAGGCATAAAACCAAGGATAGATCTAGGTGTTGCCATGATAATGATAAGGTAAATCGCAAAAACTCATCTCATAATCCCTATGTTCAGCATAAAGCTTTCTTTGTGTCAAGAAAAAGTAATCAAAATGGCTAAATTTAATGGGACAAAAGTCCCCAAGATCAAGCTCGGGAGGTATTGGTTCCTCCTTTGGCCCCTCATATTGCACAACCAATTCATCATTATAAGCATTCTTTTGGCAAAAATTCATGAGCCTTTGTTCAAGGGAAAAACCTAACCCGTTATTCTGGATAGTAAAATTATCATTAAGTTCAGAGATCCTGCCAACAAGAACATCGGTAGGAACCTTTTTTCTAAGGTTTTCATTAAAAGCAACATGATCTTAAGATCGTAAACGCATAATGTCTTCTTGATAAAAAAGGATTGCTTCTATGGGAGGATGGCCAGCATCCACCCTATAATGTGCAAAAATTTCATTGGCCTCTTTTATTATAAATCTGAACTCATGAGCTAAAAGGATGGTCGCTGCTCCCTTAACAGAAGAATGCTCAATATTAGAAAATTCTAGGAAAATCCTTTGTATGGAAGGATGCATATGTAAAAATTGTCTTTCAAGTTCAAGTATGAGCAAAGATATAGCATCCGCGAGACTACTAGTTTTATGAAGAATAGACCCGCTCATGGTGGGCAAAGCACTGGCACAAGTAAAGAAATCTTTAATAACTCCCTTCCCAATAATATTACCGCTACCGATTCGAAACTTTTTAGTATGCAAGATAGTAAGTTCCTTAGGAGGATCATCGAAAGCATCAAAATTTCCCATGTTATTATTATTATCCATATCAACGATAACCTCCCTAGATTCATACATCAAGGCAGCAAACACAAGGAACAAGCGAAAAGAGAGGGCGAATAAAACGGCAAGGGTGAAGCGGGGGAGAGGAAAACGAGAGGTAAATGGCAAATAATGTAATGCGAGGGATAAGAGTTTGTGATCGGTACTTGGTATGTATTGACTTGTGCGTAGGCTCCCCGGCAACAGCGCCAGAAATCCTTCTTGCTACCTCTTGAGCACTGTGTTGGTTTTCCCTTGAAGAGGAAAGGGTGATGCAGCAAAGTAGTGTAAGTATTTCCCTCAGTTTTGAGAACCAAGGTATCAATCTAGTAGGAGGCCACATGCAAGTCCCTCGTACCTACACAAACAAATAAGAACCTCGCAACCAACGCGATAAAGGGGTTGTCAATCCCTTCACGGTCACTTACGAGAGTGAGATCTGATAAAGATGATAAGATAATATTTTTGGTATTTTTATGATAAAGATTAAAAATAAAGATTGCAAAATAAACGGTAAAAGAAAATAGCTTGTTGACGGTAGATTAATATAAAGGAGAATAGACCCGGGGGGCATAGGTTTCACTAGTGGCTTCTCTCAAGATAGCATAAGTATTATGGTGGGTGAACAAATTACTATCGAGCAATTGATAGAAAAATGAATAATTATGAGAATATCTAGGCATGATCATGTATATAGGCATCACGTCCGTGACAAGTAGACCGACTCCTGCCTGCATCTACTACTATTACTCCACACATCAACCGCTATCCAGCATGCATCTAGAGTATTAAGTTCATAAGAACAGAGTAACGCATTAGGTAAGATGACATGATGTAGAGGGATAAACTCAAGCAATATGATATAAACCCCATCTTTTTATCCTCAATGGCAACAATACAATATGTGCCGTTTCCCTTTCTGTCACTGGGATCGAGCACCGCAAGATTGAACCCAAAGCTAAGCACTTCTCCCATTGCAAGAAAGATCAATCTAGTAGGCCAAACCAAACTGATAATTCGAAGAGACTTGCAAAGATAACCAATCATACATAAAAGATTTTAGAGAAGAATCAAATATTGTTCATAGATAGACTTGATCATAAAACCACAATTCATCGGATCTCGACAAACACACCGCAAAAAGAGTTACATCGAATAGATCTCCAAGAAGATCGAGGAGAACTTTGTATTGAGATCCAAAGAGAGAGAAGAAGCCATCTAGCTAATAACTATGGACCCAAAGGTCTGAAGTAAACTACTCACACATCATCGGAGGGGCCATGGAGTTGATGTAGAGGCCCTCCGTGGTCGATGCCCCCTCCGGCGGAGCTCCGGAAAAGGCCCCAAGATGGGATCTCTTGGGTACAGAAGGTTGCGGCGGTGGAAATAGGGTTTTGTGGTGCTCCTTTTCGGGGTATATGAACATATATAGGAGGAAGAAGTAGGTCGGTGGAGCCACGAGGGGGAGGGCGCGCCCAGGGGGTAGGCGCGCCCCCTGCCTCATGGCCTCCTCGGCTGTTTCTTGACGTCCACTCCAAGTCCTCTGGATCATGTTTGTTCCAAAAATCACGCTCCTGAAGGTTTCATTCCGTTTTGACTCCGTTTGATATTCCTTTTCTGCGAAACACTGAAATACGCAAAAAAACAGCAATTTGCACTGGGCCTTGGGTTAATAGTTTACTCCCAAAAATAATATAAAAGTGTATAATAAAGCCCATTAAACATCCAAAACAGAATATATAATAGCACGGAACAATAAAAAATTGTAGATACATTGGAGACGTATCAGTGCCTTCTCAGATGCAGACTGGGTTGGTTGTTTAGATGACAGAAGGTCAACGTGTGGTTTTGCTATCCTTTATGGATCTAATTTAATATCATGGTGTGCAAGAAAGCAAGCCACTATTTCCTGGTCAAGCACAGAAGTAGAATATAAAGCACTAGCAAATGCAATTGCAGAAATCATTTGGGTTCAGTCCATACTCAAAGAACTTGGAGTGGTTCAAACTCAACCTCCCTGTTTATGGTGTGATAACCTTGGTGCCACATATTTATCTGCTAATCCAGTTTTCATGCCAGGACAAAGCACATTGAAATAGAATTTCATTTTGTAAGAGAACGTGTTGCCAACAAACAGCTTGAGATCAGATTTATACCTTCCAAAAGTCAGCTTGCAGATGGATTCACAAAGGCATTGCCGGCCAGCAGTTTTGAAGAGTTTAAACATAATCTCAACCTGTCATAGATGTGATTATGGGGGAGTGTTAAACATATGTCACGCACATGTTAGAGTAGTTAGGAGGATCCCCAGGTTGTTAGCTTATTTATCTTTCCACCTGTTTATTCTCCTCTATCTCTCCATGTATCTCTCTGGTTGTTGAACCATAATCTTGTATGCCTCTGCGAGAGTCGGCCTCACCATATCAATATATAACACACGGGCTCCCATGTTACGGGAGTTGAGATAATTTCTACAATGAATAGAAAGTCAATGGAATATTAAGCATGTTGATGTAGCATAGCTGGTTTGGAAAATCAAATAACTGCAAGAAGAACGAAATATCAAATTGGTACAGAGAACACAAGATGTTGAATGGGAAATTATTTTAGTTAAATAGAATCGCATTCTCTATTAGAGTTCACGTTATGCTGCATCTTCCAGCTAATGTCAACATTTAAAAAATGCCCATATTACCACATCTTTCAAAGAAATATTTTACCAATTTAAACATCCTCTCATACCTTAGGCATTATTACAGTGAAAGTGTAACACCCCCAGTAATTAGCTACTATAAACCATGCTAATTATGCCAGGTCACCATGCTTACTGAGCTAAAATCATAGTCAAATCCAATTTCAAATTATGAGTGAGATTCAAAATTGCTCAAACATGAAAACTAAAATTTTCAAATTGTTGAAAATAATCATTTGATAATATTGGTGGTGGACCAACATTTTTTGCAAAGTATTAAATGCCCTAAACTGATAAAAACAGTGATTAAAAAATATTTTAGTGCCTTTTTAATTTATAAAATGCTAAATTGTTTCATTTAAATTTTAAATTTAATGTGGCCAGCCTAGATTCTAATAATCTTTTAGAAACAAGATTTATATTTTACAAAACTATTTTGTTTTAAAAAGAAAAGGAAAATAGAAAAGTTGGAAAACCCTGAAAAGAAAAGGAAAGGGGGGAATTCCCCCTTAACCCCCGGGGCCTTACCCAACACGCCCAATCCACACTTCACTTGCCCTCCCCCCATCATCAGCTACAGAGCGGATGGGCGTGGCGCTCATCCGTGGGCGCCACTGCCGGCGACGCCCACTCGCCGGCCATTCGCTGTTTTCCTCGACCTTTAAGGCACCCCCGAGACCCCCTTCTCTCCCCTGATGAACTCTAGCTGCTTCCCCATCCTCCCTCGGCACGAACGACGTCATTGCCTTCATCCACGTCATGGACACCGCCCCGATGCCGAGTTCCTCCGCTGGCTCCGTCATCCCGGCTCTTCCCCGGACCTTCTCTGCCACGCCCGTGAGTTCCCCTCCCTCTCTCTGCCTCTCCCCACATCGAAACTCTGCCATAGGCCATGTCAGCCCACGGCCGGAGCCACCGCAGCTCGCGGTCGCCGCCACGTCGACGTGCGCCTGCCCGCACCCGCGGGGGTGCCCGCTACGGTCAGCTCGCGCTAACCCACGCCGAGTAGGGCCCCCTCCCGTGCACCTTGGTCGCGCCCCTGCTCTACGGCTGTTGCCCCCCAACCGCCGCACTGCTGCGGCTGCTACTGCTATCGTGCCTACGTCGCGCGCTGCCCGCACGCCCTGCCCCTGCCCGTGTCGACGCTGCTCGCCGCCTGCTGCTGACCAAGCCCCCCGCCGCTACAGCCACTGCTTCCATGCCTGCGACCCACCTCCGCCCGTCCACAACCGCTTGCGGCTGCCGCTTCTCTCTCTGCTGGCGGTCACGCCCGCCCACACCATCTGCGCGCCCCGCGGCCTAGGCTGCGAGCTCACCCGAGGTCCATCTGTGGCCAACCTCGTCGCCGGTGCCACTGCATGCCGACCCAGGCCAGGTGACAGCCTCCATTCGATGCGCCACGCCAAGGGCGTCCGAACACACCCATGCGCGCTCTGGTCCGGTGGTCGGAGCCGGATTCTGGTGAGGTTCAGCGCATCTCCGCCGCGAGAACGCTCGCGGGGGCTCCCCATGCGCCGGTGCCAACGTGGCCGACCGAGGCCACCTCCCGGGTCACTGCCCTGTGGCCCCAGGGGCCCGGCTGGCCCTGTTGACCCAGTCAACAGTTGACTGGGCATCGCCCAGTCACTATGAGTGGGCCCCCATGGTCCCCGTTGACTGGTCAACGGGCATGTTGACCGCTGTTGCAGCAATGATGCCATGATGATGTCATATTTACTTTTCTGCCGAATTAAATAAATAAAATAAATTCAGAAAATGTTTAAAAACCTTATAAATTCATATGAAATAATCGTAACTCGGATGAAAATAATTTATATATGAAAGCTGCTCAAAAATACAACGAATTCGATTATGCCCTCCATTCATCTGTCACATGCCCTCTACATAGCAAACATGGAATCGTACCCCTCCGTTTCATCTATCCGAAAAATGCCTAACACCGTGAAAACATTCTCGGATGTTTTCCCCCTTCGCCGTTATCGTGTAGCACTGCGTTAGAACACCCCTAGCTCTGTTTGTTGTCATGTCATGCCTCTGTTTGCTTTGTATTTACTGTTTCTTCCCCCTCTTCTCTCCGGTAGACCCCGACACCGCTGTTGATGCCACTGTGATCGACTACGTCGACGATGACACTTCTTCCCTTTTAGCAGAGCTTCCAAGCAAGCAAATCCCCCTTGATCATTCCGATATCGCCCAGTTCGTTCTCTCTCATGCTTGCATTAGATTTTGCTATTGTATTTCATTGCTCCTATATCTAATGCATAGCCTGCTTTTGTAACATGTTGTTGTACCTTACCTGCTTATCTTAAACTGCTTAGCATAGGTTGGTTAGTGATCCATCAGTGACCCCTCACCTTGTCCCAGTTTCCCCAGCTTGATGACTGATGAATCAATCAACGCGATCGACGTCCAAAGCCCGACACATCACCTCACCCCCCCCCCTTTGTGGCTTGACTCCGCAGAGCTATTATCGAGTGCCGAGGGTGATACCTCATAACGCACTCTTGATGATAACTCTGTAGTGTAGCTATCCGGTCATGGTCATTGTCGGTGTCAAAATCGGCGGATCTTGGGTAGGGGGTCCCGAACTGTGCGTCTAAGGCGGATGGTAACAGGAGACAGGGGACACGAAGTTTTACCCAGGTTCAGGCCCTCTTGATGGAGGTAAAACCCTACATCCTGCTTGATTAATATTGATGATATGGGTAGTACAAGAGTAGATCTACCACGAGATCAGAGAGGCTAAACCCTAGAAGCTAGCCTATGGTATGATTGTATGTATTGTCCTACGGACTAAAACCCTCCGGTTTATATAGACACTAGAGGGGGCTAGGGTTACACAAGGTCGGTTACAAAGGAGGAGATATACATATCCGTATTGCCTAGCTGCCTTCCACGCCAAGTAGAGTCCCATCCGGGCACCAGACAAAGTCTTCAATCTTGTATCTTCATAGTCTAACAGTCCGGCCGAAAGATATAGTCCGGCTGTCCGGAGACCCCCTAATCTAGGACTCCCTTAGTAGCCCCTGAACCAGGCTTCAATGACGATGAGTCCGACGCGCAGTATTGTCTTCGGCATTGCAAGGCGGGTTCCTCCTCCGAATACATCACGGAAGAATTTGAATACAAGGATAGTATCCGACCCTGCAAAATAAGTTCCACATACCACCGCAGAGAGAATAATATTTTCGCAAATCTAATTTGCTGACTTGTTTTGGCAACATGACATTATGTCATGGCCCGGCGATTATTCGAACCGTTTCCTTTAACTAGCACCGCACATAACACGAGGCGGTTTTTTGACACGTCTCGTCAAAGCAGAGATCGTGTCCCCTTATCATGGGATTCTCATCAATACGGGTGTGGGTAACCCAACCGCGCCATCGATTACGGCGCTTGGGGGATAAGCGAGTTTTACCAGGCTAGTGGGGACGCATAGTTTCGTCTGCCCATATAAAGGGATAAGGATTCACCTTTTCATCCACGCCTTCTTCCTCCTTTGCTCATCCATTTTCGCACACTCGAGCTCTAGCGCCCAAGTCCGCATTTCCCACCTCAACCCTCTCCAACCATGTCCGGAGCGGGAGGCAGGTGGATGGTCTCCTCCGTCATGGAGGGACACATCAAGAAGCTGAGGAGAGTCGGATACCTGCCCGACGACATCGCGCACCGGCTCCCCGAAGAGGGGCAGCTCATCCCCACCCCCAGGCCCCATGAGAGGGTAGTGTTCCTTACCCATTTCCTCCGCGGACTGGGATTCCCTCTCCACCCATTCGTCCGGGGGCTCATGTTCTACTACGGCCTGGATTTCCATGATCTGGCCCTGAACTTCATCCTCAACATCTCGGCGTTTATCGTCGTGTGCGAGGCCTTCCTCCGCATAAAGCCCCACTTCGGCTTATGGCTAAAGACCTTCAATGTCAAGCTGAAGGTAGTGAGCGGCCGCCAGGCGGAGTGCGGGGGCGCCATGGTGGGCAAAATGCCCAACGTCACATGGCTCGAGGGTTCCTTTGTGGAAACCATAAAGGGGTGGCAATCGGGGTGGTTCTACATCACTGAGCCGCGTGACCCTAAATGGGCAGCGGCCCCCAAGTTCCGATCTGGCTTCCCCTCGCGGCTCACCTCCTGGCAAGAGAAGGGCCTGTCCTGGGGTAGTTCGGGAGAGCTGACCAGACTTCAAACATGTATTCAAAACATGGTGACCAAGAAACTCAAACTTGTCAACGTAGTCCAGGTCATGCTCATCCACCGGATCCTCCCGTGCCAACAACGGGCTTTCAACTTGTGGGAGTTTGACCCAGCCCAGCACCGAACTCTGAACAAGCTCTTCGACACAACTCATGAAGATGTCTAGAAGGTGTTATTCAAGAGTGCCGAGGTTCCCCCTCCCACTACCGAGGACCGCGGATTCTGCGCGAAGCGCCAAGCCAGCGCGGTTAGCTGTTTTACCTCTCATAGGATAATTGTTTTTCATAGTTTGACTCTATGCGGGATCCAAGCTCCCGTACCTTTGACAGGACTGGTAGGAGACGGCCGGACAGATCGACTATCCGGCTCCTTTGCCTGAAGGCCCAGCAGACGCTCTCTTGGCGAAGATGCTGACTCTGGCTCCTTACACAGTGCCGGAGAAGACCAAGAAGGCCAAGGGAACCCGAAAGAGTTCCTGATGCCAGGCGTCATCAGACTCACCGTCTGATGACTCTGCGGCACACTCCTCCCCCGAAGACGAGGAGGAAGAAGAAGATGCTCCCCCTTCAGTGGGGGAGACAAGAAAAGGAAGGCCGCCCCAACTGGGGAGGCCGGAGGGTCCAAGAAGGGAAGGACTCTCCTTCCGGACAGTTCCACCACCGCCGCCGAAGGCAAAGACGGGTGGTTACCCAGGGCCAAGCCCCTGGGGAGGTCGTAAGTATTCGGATACCAGAGTAACTCATAGTATCTTTTTGCGCACTGCTTCCCCTAACGCCGAATATGATTATGTAGGCCGCCACGAGCCCGTATCGATGTATCATCGGACGGCTCCCTGGGCTCATCGGATATGGATAGCGATCCACTTCCGACCGCCACCTCCCCTTGCCCTGCGGACGACGCCAAGGTATTGTCTCAAGAGGCACCGGGTCGAGGGGAGACAGTCCCGGAGGCGCCTCAAGGCGAACTTCCAGACTCCGGGAGCAAAGGGGACAAGGCCCCTGAGGGCTCCAAGTTCGGCCCTCAGCCGAACACCGCGTCGGATCCTCCAGTAGTTCTGGACTCGGGCAGGCGGCCTCCTTCCAAGAGGGGCAAGACGCCTGTGCCGGTGACCTCTGTCCATCCAGAGGCGCCGGACAATCTGCTGGAAGCGCTTCGCAGTGCTTCCATCGACGAGGAGCACCGTACTATTATGGGTGCGGTGGCCCAGAAGGTTCAGTCCGCCAAGAGCAGATTGACTGAAGCATGTGCCAGTGTTCTGACAGGCTTTGAGGTGAGTGTTTAAAATATAGGATAATATTACCGCATAGAAAGTAGCCCCTGATGCTCTGTTCGGTGTTCACAAAGAAAAGCCGAACAGAGGATCAAATAATATCGCAGGAGTATAATATAAGTATGTCAATATGCGTATGCAGGCTTCGCTGCTGGCCTCAGCCGCACTGACAGCGGAGGTCGCCACACTAAAGCAGGACCTCGAGGGGTCCAAGAAAGAGCTCCGCCTTTCCAAGAGGCAGCTCGGGGAGAACAAGGGTAAGTAATACCCTGTCTATAGATATGTATATATAAAAGAAGACGCAATTGCAAAATGACAGGATCATCGCATACTTGCCAGGGGCCACGACTGAAGTGGCGACCCTAAAGCAAGCGTTGTCCAAGGCCGAAGATAAAGCGGCCAAGGAGCGCACCGAGCGGGAAAAGCAAGAGGCTCGGGTGGGCGAGGTGCTGCAAGAGCTCCAGGATCTCGTGACGAAGCACGAGGCGTTGGAGCTTGATTCGAAGATGCGAGAGTCTGAGCTTGCCACGGACCTCGAGAGCGCAAAGAGTGACAAGGCCGAAGCCCAAAAGGCCCTTCAGGAGATTGACGCGATGAAGAAAATAGCAGCGGGTAAGGCATTCTATATGCAAAGCAAGCATGTGAAAGTAAATTACCTATTACTTACCCGAATCCGGAGCTCTCCAGGAGCATTCGCAGATTTGCCCCGCAGTGTGTCGGATGCCGCACAGTTTTACCAGGCCAAGGAGGGAAGCTCGACAGAGAAGCTGTTCTGGTCTCAGTATACTGGGACCGAACACCCGGTGCCTATGAGCGACCAGCTGAAGCAGCTGGTCGAGCTACACAAGGTGGTCGAACAGGCCATGAAGGGCTTTATAGTCTGGTTGTGGCCTGTCGACGCCCTTCCGAACAGCTACTTCGGCCTGGTGAGGCGGCTTGTGGACGCCTTCCCATGGCTGGAGGTCGTCAAGCGGTCTGTCTGCATCGAAGGTGCACGCCAGGCTTTCGCCTGCGTGAAGGTGCAATGGGCCAAGCTAGATGTCGTGAAGCTGATCAAGGAGGGACCACCACAGGGCAAGGAGCATCGCACCCCCGAAATTTATTATGAGGGTGTCCTGAAGGGTGCCCGTCTTGTAGCAGACGAATGTTCAAAGGATGTAATATTTGAGTAAACTTGCTCGTGTGATCCTGTATGATGAAAACTTGTTTCATATGCGCTATGCAACGCTTGTTTGAATTTAAAATATTACCTTCTGTTTGGATGTTTATCCAATCTGAGAGATGGCTAGTCCTCGGCTTATGCCCCCATGCCGCGAGTGCCGGGGTGTTTGGGATAAACCTGAGCACTCTTGTTCCCATTTTTGGGTCCTTCGAGGGAGGTGCTCAGCACAGCGAATAAGGCAACCGGACTAATAATGCTTTATCACTCTCACTTAGCCATAGAATTCTATAATTTTAAATTTCGGCGAAGCCCCTAGTATTCAGAAGGCTGAATTCGGGGCGCGATACACGCCTTTAAGCCGGACAGGACCGGCTCCTCGCTCTAAGCGGCATCAGTCTTTTTGGACTCGAAACCTCGCCAAATAGCGACCAGTCTCTCGCCTTATCATGACAGTCAGTTTTAGCTTTCTCAACTGAGGTGCTTAACCTAGCAGAACCGGGGCACAATCGCAGTAGTTCTCCTAGTGCTACCTTAGCCGATAGAGCGGAACGTAAGGTACCAAAACATAGGAGCCGGGCAAACCCAACATTTGACCAAAGACATGATTCGGAGCTGATGCATATAGTGCTATAAGTTCGGGGTGCCGCACTTGTGAAAGTGTTCGGACTTCTCACACCATATTGTGGGGTACTTAATCCCCTGGTGTATTGGCCATACCAAAGTGTACGGTTGCAGGGCGTCATTAATGAACACACATATATATATAACAAGAATGCAATAATAGTCGTAATGTTATGCGTTGTTTATTCAAAGAGGTGCGTTAAAGCAGAATGATACAGATAGTGCGATAAGCAAAAAGTAGGACTATGTCCCTTCCAAGGTCAAGCTGAGGAATAATATTAAAGCAAATATTTCACTCGTTATCGTAATCCACCTGGGAGTTCAGTGGTGTGACGTAGCTTTCTGCTTCTCTTCGTTGCTGCATCATGTGTTCGGCAATCATGCTGCCGGACAAGGTTTCCAGAGATTAAAGTCCTAAAAGAGAAAAATAACAAAGCGGGAAGCCCCTAGTGCGGTTTAGGCCGCGTCTTGGAGCGTGCCATAGTTGTGCCCCCTCCCCACCTGTGCCCATGGTATTTTTAATGCGTAATTATGTACTCGTGGCACGGATTTCGCCATTTGGCTGGGACTGGGGTGGGGGCCGCATTGCTACGCGAGCTCAGATCATGCCAGGCGGTCTAGTTGTCGATTACTCCGAGCGCGCTTGAAGGTGTCTGGGTCTTGAAACACTGAACTGGTGGATTGCCTTGAGAGGCTGCTTTGCGCTTCTGTTGCGAGGGCCACAGTGTGCTCCTCCGTTCGGAGAGAGCGCTCTGTGTTTCCATTAACTCTAATAACCCCACGAGGTCCGGGCATCTTGAGCTTGAGGTATGCATAATGCGGTACCGCATTGAATCTCACAAATGCGGTTTACCCGAGCAGTGCATGATAACCACTGCGGAACGGGACTATATCGCAGATTAATTCTTTGCTTCGGAAGTTATCCGGGGATCCGAAGACCACTTCCAGTGTAATTGAGCCTGTGCAATGGGCCTCTACACCTGGAATGATGCCTTTAAAGGTCATTTTTGTGGGTTTGATCCTTAAGGGGTCTATACCCATTTTGCGCACTGTGTCCTGATAAAGCAGGTTCAAGCTGCTGCCGCCATCCATAAGGACTCGAGTGAGGTGAAATCCGTCAATGATTGGGTCTAGGACCAGTGCGGCGAATCCGCCATGACGGATACTAGATGGGTGGTCCCTGCGATCGAAGGTAATCGGACAGGAGGACCATGGGTTGAACTTTGGGGTGACTGGCTCCAACGCATATGCGTCCCTGAGCGCACGCTTCCGCTCCCTCTTGGGGATGTGGGTTGCGTATATCATGTTCACCGTCCGCACTTGTGGGGGGAACCTCTTTTGTCCTCCGGTGTTCGGCTGTCGGGGCTCTTCCCCGTCACCGCTATGTGGCCCCTTATCTTTGTCTTCAGCAATTAACTTGCCGACCTGCTTGAACACCCAACAATCCATGTTGGTGTGGTTGGCTGGCTTGTCGGGGGTGTCGTGTATTTGACACGAGCGATTGAGTATACAGTCCAAACTGGACGGGCCCAGAGTGCTTCTTCTGAATGGCTTTTTCCACTGACCGGGTTTAGAGCCTTTGAATCCGGCATTGACTGCCGTATCTTCAGTATTATCGTTGTTAATGCGGCACTTATGTTTGTTGCGACGTGACCTGCTATTGCCGTCCTTGGTATCCGAAGTACCATGGTTCTTTGACATATTGTTACTGTGAGCCAGCCAGCTGTCTTCTCCCGCACAAAAGTGGGTCATGAGTGTCGTGAGGGCTGCCATAGATTTCGGCTTTTCCTGACCAAGGTGCCGGGATAGCCACTCGTCGCGGATGTTATGTTTGAAAGCTGCTAGGGCCTCTGCATCCGGACAGTCGACGATTTGATTTTTCTTTGTTAGGAACCGAGTCCAGAATTGCCTGGCTGATTCTTCTGGCTGCTGAATTATGTGGCTCAAGTCATTGGCATCTGGTGGTCGCACATAAGTGCCCTGGAAGTTGTCGAGGAATGCGGCTTCCAGATCTTCCCAACAGCTAATGGACTCTGCTGGCAGGCTGTTAAGCCAATGCCGCGCTGGTCCTTTGAGCTTTAGTGGGAGGTATTTGATGGCGTGTAAGTCATCACCGCGGGCCATGTGGATGTGGAGGAGGTAATCCTCGATCCATATCATAGGATCTGTTGTGTCGTCGTATGATTCAATATTTATAGGTTTGAAACCTTCTGGGATTTGATGATCCATTACTTCGTCTGTGAAGCATAAGGGGTGTGCGGCGCCTCTGTATTGGGCTATATCGCGACGCAGCTCGAATGGGTCTTGCCCGCTGTGTTCGGCCCGGCCGGATTTACTTTTACTATACCGGCGTGACGTTTATCGTCTCGCATAGTGGCGCGCCCTCATGATCTGTAGATCGATCTTGCATGTTTTGCTTTGTCCTCCAATACGTCTTGCAGGTCTGCTGTGTTTCCCCATGCTTTTTTATTTGAATGGCGTTGGGGTGCCGGCTAAGCTTTTGACTGGAATGCCTCTCTATCATGGCCACGAGGTGGCCGATCAGCCGCGTCATACGCTTCTTCCCCCAGTCCAGGTAGCAACCTGTATTTTGGGTAACTTTAGTCCATCTGTCAGCTAGCAGATCTTGATCAGCTTGAAGCTGCTGCTGCTTTTTCTTCAGGCTATTTGCCATGGCCATAAGCCGGCGCTTGAAGCGCTCTTGTTCGACGGGATCCTCTGGCACGGCGAATTCGTTATCACCGAGGCTTGCCTCGTCTTCGGAGGGGGGCATGTAATTATCATCCTCCGCTTCTCCATCTGCCGCTCTCTCAGGAGGGCTGGCTCCTCCATCCTCCTGCTCTAACTCTTGCTGGAGGGGGGTGTTGTTGTCTTCGGCACTATCCGGAGTGCTATTACCTCCTGTGCCGGTATCACCACTTTTTCTTTGGCGGGACTTAGAGTG
Organism: Triticum aestivum; assembly: GCF_018294505.1. Taxonomy (NCBI): domain Eukaryota; kingdom Viridiplantae; phylum Streptophyta; class Magnoliopsida; order Poales; family Poaceae; genus Triticum; species Triticum aestivum. Next base: position 356,650,479 of record NC_057806.1, on the reverse strand, counting down.
GCGCCGCTGACGTCGGCGCTTGGGTTGCTTCTTGGAGGGGTCATCCTCCGCTGTCTCGTCGCCATTGCCTTCTTTGGGTGTATCCACCATGTATATATTGTATGATGAGGTGGCTGTCCAGTGCCCTGTGGGCAGTGGTTCCTCTTCGTCTCCTGCATCGTCGACCATACCGTCGATGTCTTCGGAGTCGAAGTCGAGCATGTCGGTTAAGTCATCGACAGTGTCTACTAAGTGGGTGGTGGGTGGGTCGCGAATTTCTTCGTCGTCCGCATCCCAGTCCTGCCGGACATAGTTCGGCCAGGATCCTCCTGACAAGGAGAGAGACCTTAATGAGTTCAGTATACCGCCGAAGGGAGAGTGCTGAAAGATATCCACGGAGGTAAACTCCATGATCGGCGCCCAATCGGATTCGATAGGAACGGGCGCAGGCGGTTCGGAGTCCATGGCCGGAGAAAGATCCGGCAGTTTAACAATACGGTTCTCGTGCAAGGTAAGGTCGATGTTCGGCTCGATCGCCACTGAGGGTAAGGCCTCCGTGTCGGGGTCCATCCACCCATCCATGGATGGTGCAACTGGCTCCGAATTGAGGGTCGGAGCGGCTGCCGGTGCGATCTCCTGAACATTGTCTGATGGTAGAGCTAAATCGTACTCATCGTGACCGCGTGACGCACAAGGCAGAGGCTCGAATCCGTCGAAGATCAAGTCTCTGCAGACATCGGCCGTGTAGTTTAAGCTTCCAAACCTGACCTAGTGGCCACGGGCATAGCTCTCAATCTGCTCCAGATGGCCAAGCGAATTGGCCCGCAGGGCAAAGCCGCCGAACACAAAGATCTGTCCGGGGAGGAAAGTCTCACCCTGGACTGCATCGCTATTGATGATAGTAGGAGCCATCAAGCCTAACAGCGACGACACAGAGGAAGTCTTAATGAAAGCACCAATGTCGGTGTCAAAACCGGTGGATCTCGGGTAGGGGGTCCCGAACTGTGCGTCTAAGGCGGATGGTAACAGGAGGCAGGGGACACGAAATTTTACCCAGGTTCGGGCCCTCTTGATGGAGGTAAAACCCTACGTCCTGCTTGATTGATATTGATGATATGGGTAGTACAAGAGTAGATCTACCACGAGATCAGAGAGGCTAAACCCTAGAAGCTAGCCTATGGTATGATTGTATGTCTTGTCCTACGGACTAAAACCCTCCGGTTTATATAGACACCAGAGGGGGCCTAGGGTTACACAAGGTTGGTTACAAAGGAGGAGATATACATATCCGTATTGCCTAGCTTGCCTTCCACGCCAAGTAGAGTCCCATCCGGACACGAGACAAAGTCTTCAATCTTGTATCTTCATAGTCTAACAGTCCGGCCGAAAGATATAGTCTGGCTATCCGGAGACCCCCTAATCCAGGACTCCCTCAGTCATCGAGGGTGATTCCTCCTTCACCACTCCCGCTACGACTCTGTCATGCAGCACCTCAAGTGTGGACCTCGAGGGTGATTCCTCCTAAGTTCACCTTGACGATTACATCATGTGAATTCCATCAAAGGTGATTCCTCGAATTCCCCCTTGATGTTATCGACACACGGTTACCTGGACTTTAATTGAGATCATTATTGAGGTCGGGTCGGCCCTGAGGGGTACCCGCGAGTTGATGTGAAAGTCGGGTGGGCCCAGAGAGCACCCACAAGGTAATTACGAGGCATGGCCAGGTAGGTAGACCGCCCTAGTGAGAGGGTTGGGCCTGGCCCTTGCCGTATTTCCTCGAGACGGGGCGATGGGGTCACATGATCATGAGTCTTTGCTCGTCTCCGTGAGCTCCCAACACACTAAGGGTTTGGGTATTTGATCTGAGTTGGCCACTGGCCTATATGCACTAACCACCATGCGGGGACATATATGGGTACTCGGCGTTGTATGTTTATTTCGAAAGCTTTGTCAGACGTCCAGTTCAGCATTGCGGCATGGCCTGGTCAACGCCCCAGAGGAGGTGGCCTGGATTGCCCTACGCGCAATGACCCGGAGTGCAATGGGCGATCGGCCCAAGACTCCGGAGCGCTTAGGATGTAGACCGGTGGGGACCTCTCTATGGAGCCTAGGTAGGACTACGATGTGTTGATCTTCCAAGGCCGGGCATGGGCCCACGAAGTGTGTCCGGCCAGAGTAATCAAGCGTGTTGGGTAGTGTGGTGCTCCCCTGTAGGGAAGTTTATCTATTCGAACAGCCGTGTCCATGGTAATGGACGCTCGGAGTTGTATCCCGGCCTATTACAACTATAAATGGATACTTTATACATGTGATGGATATGTGGCTCCGGGATTGTTTTGTCGCAGGGAGTCAAGGAAGGATCTTTGGGCGTTAATACTACAACATGCTTGTTAATTATAATATGCTATTATGTACTCTTCTGAATGCTACAAGATGCTTGAAGATGGTAGTCTCCGAGAGGCTAGGCCTTTACCTCTACTCTGGCATTCTGCAGTTCAGTCCACAGATACACCCCTTCCTTTGATACCAATGCATACTTAGTATAGATCTGATGCTTGCGAGTACTTTGGAAGAGTACTCAGAGTTGCTTTGCTACCTCTTTTCCCCTATACTCGGTTGCTGCGACCAGTTAGTGGATCCCAGGAGCCAGAAGCCACCCCCGTCGACTACTACTACTACCCCGAGGGTGCCTACTACCACGTGGAGACCTCCGACGACCAAGAGTAGTTAGGAGGTCCCAGGCAGGAGGCCTTGCCTTTTCGATCAGTGTCGCTGTTTTGTGCTTGCCTTCTTAAGGAAGTCTTGTTTAATTTTATGTCTGTACTCAAATATTGTTGCTTCCCTTGACTCTTGTGTATCCGAGTTTCCGTATTCGAGCCCTCGAGGCCATTGGCTTGTAATATGAAGCTTGTTTTATTTTAATGTGTGTCTAGAGTTGTGTTGTGATATCTTCCCGTGACTCCCTAATCTTGATCGTATACATTTGCGTGTATGATTAGTGCATGATTGAATCAGGGGCATCACAAGTTGGTATGAGAGCCGACTGCCTGTAGGAACCCCCTTTACAACTCCTTGGCCGAAGTTGAGTCTAGTCTTTGAAAAACTGATTTACTAACATGGATGTGTGGCTTATGGGCCCACATCGCCAATGGGTGGTATTAGGATCTTTTATTCCTCGTCTTTACTCTGGGATTCTGATCTCTCTTATTTTTGGGTTAAATTTTTTGCTGACTCTAACTCTAGGTTCTCACAACGACTTTATCCAGAGCCCCTTCATTCCAGATGATCTCCTGCTTCACCAGAAGGCTTCGAAGATACTCTCCAATGTTATTCTGGGAACATGTGCTCATCGCTTTTGCAATTCCCATCCACCGTCAACCCCTATGGATAACTACATACCCTTGCCGTTCATAAAATCTTTCCCGGTTGCTCTTGTTATTACAAGATACTCTGAAATACTTTCCTATAATCTGAGAATCAATTGTGCATGCTGCCTTGCAGCTCCTTTTCCGCATGAATACATGTACGAATAATTCCTCACGCCTACCGGGGATTCATTCATCCCCAGTTGTTCATGTGTTTCACAAAGTCTTCGAAATACTATTCGATCTTCCAAAAATCCTCAAAAGCCTACTGCTCTTGAAATTCTTGCTTATTTGCATTATGGTTAAATCCCATAAGTCTAGTTATCTTATTGGCATCCTTTGTCACTATCATTTTGAGTCTATTGATTCAATATGTTGCGGATGCTTGCAATCCTCAGTCGAATCCTAGAATTCATCCTTCCGGCTCATACGTCATTTTGAACAAGAGCTGGTTCTCGATCAATCAAATTGTCGTCGATTGTACCCCTAAGTCTATTCAGCTTATCCATCCTTAATTAGAACGTTTACTTCTAATCCTTGACTTAGAAATCATAATTCCCTTGCATTTGAGCTTTGAATTAGTTAGTTGTTTCTATAATCTGATCTCCTTGCATTCTTTCTTCTTTTGGTTGAGTACCGACTCACATCAGATTCTTTGCGGTCCACCAGACCCATTACTAGATTATTATTCGAAAGTGTTTGTCATATTCAACAATTTTGAGAGTCTTTCCTCGGATACATAATGCCTTGGTAAAGTGTATCCTCTCCATTTGTCAACAATGCTATGCTTTCGAGCTTGTGTTAATTACTCCTGAATTTCATGGTATATGTTCCTAAGATGCCCCTATGGGTTGAACCTATGCCTTCCCTAATCTGTTTGAACCCGAGAGTTTTCACGAGTCATACTCGTCTGGTGTTTTGCCAGATAAAGTATCAACACTTCAACTTCATCAAAAGTGAGAATTGAATGAAAGGTTATGCAGTGAAGAAGTGGGAGTCAACCTTGAACTTTGTGTTCATGCCCATGGAAACAATGTAGATCTTATCAGGGAAGCTTCTCGTAACAACAATTATTCCCTTGATATAATTTGATCTTGTATCTGTGATTTAATCCTTCATAATTGTGGTTCCAACCATGATTGTCCTTCTTTGATCCCATTTCGAGGACAAGTTCGAGCACTTGTCTTCTGCAAATGAATACGCCTTTCCAACCTCTATTCTGATCTACCTCGAGTATTGCCCCCTATTATCTCAAGGATATCATGTCGTTGCACTATCTCTTTAATTCTTGATGGAATATTACTCTCATCGTTTAGTCACTCCGCAGGTCTGCCTTGTCCGCCACTCAAGAACTCTGACAAGTGACTCGAATCCACACAATGATTCAGTACTCCTAGTACCATGTTGCTAGGAAGTTTAATACCCCATCACGTCATTCCTAGCCTGGTCGGCTATATCATTATCGTGCTAATTTTAAATGTGCTACCTGGTCCTTAATCCTGGAGCACAACTTTCAACGATGAGCTAAGATTACGTCGATCTTCCTCGTCTTATCATTTCGCCTTGAACAAAAAGCTTGATTTCGAGTTTGTGTTGTACCCGTGATTCCAATAACCTTTCGCTTCATTGTTCCTTTGACTTGCTATCATCGCCGATCGATTACATCTTCATGGAACCTCTCGACAAATGTGTCGTGATCATCATCTACATTCTAAGCTCTTCCAGGATATCAAATGAGTTCATTGTGAGAAATACCATCCTTGCCCCTCGATGATTTGTGTTATCATCGACAACATTATTGCCTTCCTCCAACACAAAACAGGAATACTTCCCTGCTTATGTAAACACCTCGATGTACAACTCTATCAGTAAGACCTATTACTATCGTTGATGACATTTCGGTAACTGATGACCCACAAGTATAGGGGACCTATCGTAGTCCTTTCGATAAGTAAGAGTGTCGAACCCAACGAGGAGCAGAAGGAAATGATAAGCGGTTTTCAACAAGGTATTCTCTGCAAGTACTGAAATAAATGGTAACAGATAGTTTTGTGATAGGATAAATTGTAACGAGCAACAAGTAACAAAAGTAAATAAAGTGCACCTAGGTGGCCCAATACCTTTGTAGCAAAGGACAAGCCGGAACAAACTCTTATAATAGGAAAAGTGCTCCCGAGGACACATGGGAATATCGTCAAGCTAGTTTTCATCACGTTCATATGATTCGCGTTCGATACTTTGATAATTTGATATGTGGGTGGACCGGTGCTTCGGTGTTGTTCTTACTTGAACAAGCATCCCACTTATGATTAACCTCTATTGCAAGCATCCGCAACTACAACAAAAGTATTAAGGTAAACCTAACCATATCATGAAATATGTGGATCCAAATCAGCCCCTTACGAAGCAACGCATAAACTAGGGTTTAAGCTTCTGTCACTCTAGCAACCCATCATCTACTTATTACTTCCCAATGCCTTCCTCTAGGCCCAAATAATGGTGAAGTGTTATGTAGTCGACGTTCACATAACACCACTAGAGGTTAGACAACATACATCTTATCAAAATATCAAACGAATACCAAATTCACATGACTACTCATAGCAGGACTTCTCCCTTGTCCTCAGGAACGAACGTAATTACTCACAGAGCATATTCATGTTCATAATCAGAGGGGTAATAATATGCATATAGGATCTGAACATATGATCTTCCACCAAATAAACCAACTAACATCAACTACAAGGAGTAATCAACACTACTAGCAACCTACTAGCACCAATCCCAGACTTTGAGACAAGAATTGGATACAAGAGATGAACTAGGGTTTGGAGATGAGATGGTGCTGGTGAAGATGTTGATGGAGATTGCCCTCTCCCGATGAGAGGAGTGTTGGTGATGACGATGGTGATGATTTCCCCCTCCCGGAGGGAAGTATCCCCGGCAGAACAGCTCTGCCGGAGCTCTAGATTGGATCCGCCAAGGTTCCGCCTCGTGGCGGCAGAGTCTCGTCCCGAAAAGTTCCCTCTTATTTTTTTTCTCATCAAAAGACTTCATATAGTAGAAGATGGGCGTCGGAGAGCCACCAGGGGGCCCACGAGGTAGGGGCGCGCCCTAGGGGGGGCGCTGTCACACCCTAGCTAGTTCATGCATTACAGTGTTGCATCATGTCTACTTTTACAGAAAGTTGAAATGGGGATGACAGAACCCCAACACCCCCCCTGGAAACAACTAGGGTTTACTCAAAATATTTTTAATGAACCCAAAATGCCCTTCACAAAATGTTCGTTATTTCTGGATTGGGCTTAAACCCCTGGCAAAAATGGTGCACTCTTTTCGAGGACATTCTAGATTCTTTGAATTAAATCATAAGTATTTGAATTTGGGCATTTAAATGCTATAAAATATTTCAAATGCTCAAATAATTCTGGAAATAAGTGTGGGCTGTTGGAAATAATCTAAACATAGCATATGATTATTTTTGGGATTTTTGTAAGTGCCTAAGTATTTTTAATAAAGCCACAAACTTACAGAAAAATAGAAAAACAGAAATAAAAGAGGAGCAGGAAACTTAGCTGGCCGCAGCCCACCTGGCCGGCCCAGCACTGTGCTGGCCCGTGCCAGCCAGCTGCTTCTCCCTCGCCAGGCAGGCACAGAGGTGACGCCGGCGAGCACGAGCTCGCCACGACGTCAGCTGCTTGCCGCCCACGAGGCCAGGACACCTGGGCGAGCTCCATGTCGCCGCCCCGACCCCGTGGACATCTCATTTGCCCCCTGCCTCTCTCCCACGCTCCCCCGTAGCCATGATCGACGCAGCCGCCGCCGTCTTGCCGTCGTAGCCGTAGCCACCATCGTCCCCGTGTCACCACACCGTGCCCACGAGATCCGCAACATCTCCCTCGACCTCCTCGACGAGCCACGAGGCCTCGGACGTGCTGCAATGCCGCCACCGCCGCCGTTCCCCTCGTCGGTCACCGAAGATCGTCGCCGACAATTCGCCGCCTCCCAAGCTTCCCCGAGCCCGCTTCGACGCCCGCTGCACTCGCCGTGAGCTTCTCTCTCTTCTCCCCCTAGCCACGTCGCTCGGGCTGCCCTCTAACCCCATTAGGCATCACGGCCGAGAGCTCGGCTCCGCCGGCCATGTCACCACCGTGGCCACAGGCGCGTAAGCTCAATTCTAAGCGCTTCACCACACTCACCATGTTCCCAGGAGCCTAACGCACCACTCCCCGCGCCTCGTCGTGCCCCGTAGCTTCGGGTTCATCCTCGCCCGAACTCCGGCGACCGCCAAGGTCGTCGCCGGCGTCGTTCCCGGCCTCCCTGAGCTCCACTTCCACCACCAAGCGATGTGGCTTGCTCCCAGCTACGCGTAGGACCAAACCGCAGTCGATTTGGTCGACTGTGGGCAAAACCCGAGCCCCTCCGCCACATTTGTCGTCGCCAGCGTCAAGCCGCCGGCGAGTTGACCATGTCTGACCTGTGTGGGCCCAAGTTGACTTCCCCCCTGAGCCTATGACAGGTGGGGCCGACCTGTTAATTAGGTTAGGATTAGTGCTAACTAATTTTAGTTAGTTTAAGTCATTGACATGCGTGCCCAGGCCCCACTGACAGTTAGTTAGTATTAACTAAACTCTGTTAGTTAGCTGAGACACTGATAGACCGGGCCCACCAGTCAGGTTTGACCTGGGCTGGCGCCTTTGACTCGCTGATGTCACAATGACGCAGTGCTGACGCAATTATTCATTTTCTGGATTTATTTTTATATAGGAAATTCCAGAAAATAGCCTAAACTTCTAAAAATCATAGAAAATCAACCATAGCTCCAAATCAAACAAATTATATATGAAAAATGATCAGAAAAATTCAATCTATCCATCTGTAATGGTTTCATGCATGATAAAACAATTTAACCTTGCTGTTTAGGTGAAACAATCTAATACACTTATTATGCATAAGAGCTTAAGCTTTCATTTGAATCTTTGATTCAAATGGAACCATTTCAACTTGTTTCACATTGCATTAGGCACGACACATCATTTTGCCATGTCATAGCATGCACCATATTGTTGCATATTGCCATGTGTTGATTATACTCTGTGGTGTCTGTCGTGGTAGGTTCTGCCTCCGAGGATATCTCCGAGTATCCAACCGAAGGGCCGTACCCTACTACCACTCCATCAGGCAAGCAGCCCCATTGATCATATCGATACAATCCCATGTTCTCGCCTCTGCTCTCATTTACTACATTAAGACAACAATGTTTCAAACTGCTGTGTGCTACGATAGTTGAACCCTTATCCTCTGCATGACCTGCCATTGCCACAGTAACTAGATGAAACCCACTAGCATGTGTAGGAGTTGATTGAGCCATGTATGTGGTTCCTACCTTGCTGTGCCTGCTATGCTTAGAGTTGTGTCAGGTCTGGTTCATCTGGGTGATGGGCTAGAGTGAAATGATTATGTCGGTAATGTGAGGGATGTGTTGAACATGATTTGGTAAAGGTATCGATGAGAGGCCATGTAGGAGTACATGGCGGGTTGTTTCATTGAGGCCGTCCATAAGAACTGAGATCTGTATGCGTGATTTAAGATTCAGCTACTACCACACATTGGGCCCTGGAATATGACCCCGCTCGACTTACTGACCCCTCTTGTCCTCTGTCCAGGAGTTGCAACTAGTTTCTGGTGTTTGTAGGTTATGTGTTGGCGGTCGTGCATAGCGCTGACCCTAGTGGTGGGCTATGACGCGGTAGATACACTGTGGCCGGGTATGCCGGGCACCCGTTTGGCGTCTCGGGACCCTCTACACATCGTTTGGGGCCGTTGAGGACACCCCGGCCGGATTTCCTTGCGGATGGAACCTGAATAGGTGATAACCTGGAGTTGAGACTTGTGCGGTTAGTCAGGTCGTGGTCTACACCCACGTCGGCTTTCGCTTGAAGTCTGCTGAGCACATGTCGTGTGCAGACGCTAAGTGGTGGAAACATGTGTGACTAAGTACACCCCTGCAAGGTATAAAACTATTCGAATAGCCGCGTCCGCGGTAAAGGACTACTTGGTTGCCTATACAGTTCATAGACAAGTTAATGGTTACTACTAAAAGACTCAAGATAAGTGTGGGTACCGAGGATGGCTCTCTCGTAGGATGATGAGGGAGGATCTCCGGTGGAGTATTCTGTTGGTGATTTGTGGACTCGTGTGCAAAAACTATTTTACTAGTGGTGTCCCGTAGGATAGCTTAGCCAAGAGTCAAAGTTGGCTTGCTGCAATAACTCCACCACCTTCTTGAGAATGAGCATGTATAGTAGGTTCTGATGTAAGAATTGTTGAGTACCTTTGTACTCATGTTTGCTTAATTACTGTTTTCAGACGACAACATCGCCCCCTCCAATGGGTTTTATGTAGATCTCGACGTCGATGAGTGACTTGCCACCCAGGTGGTGATCCTGGCCATGGAGGGCCCTATGTAGATAGACAGGCTTCAAGAAGCCTTCTTTCTTTCTAGTGTCTGTACTCAGACTATTTGCTTCCGCATGTGTTTGTATGCTTGTATGACTTGAGTGTAGGGTCATGTGACCCCTACCTGTATGAACATGTTATGTATGGCTCTCTGGAGCCTTTAAATAAAAGTACTTGAGTTTTAGAGTTTTGTTGTGATGCCATGTTGTATTTGCACATATCGAGCATATTGTGTGTATGATTGAAATGCTTGGTATGTGTGGGATCCGATAATCTAATTATTTATCCTTGTCAGCCTCTCTTATGGGGAAATGTAGTTTAGTGCTCCTCGAGCCATAGTAGTCCGCTACAGCCCGGTTCACCGGAGTCCTGCTAGCCCAGCACTACTGCTCAGGACACATGACTGGCCGGCATGTGTTTCACTTCGTTCCTATGGCTGTCCCTTCGGGGAAATGTCACGCGGTGACTTCCGGAGTCCTGCCTAGCCTGCTACAGCCCGGGTTCCCTGGAGTCCTGTTAGCCCAGTGCTACAGCCCGGATTCACTCGCTGATGACCGACATGCTCGATGTGATTCATGTATGCCTGTCTCCATAGGTCTGTGCCGCTTTGGGTTCACGACTAGCCATGTCGGCCCGGGTTCTCTGTCATATGGATGCTAGCGACACTATCATATACGTGAGCCAAAAGGCACAAATGGTCCTGGGCCATGGTAAGGCGACACCCGTGGGGATACCGTGCGTGAGGCCGCAATGTGATATGAGGTGTTACCGGCTAGATCAATGTGACTTGGAATCGGGGTCCTGACAGCGTTGGCATCAGAGCCGGACTGCCTGTAGGTTCATTGAGCCAAACTGGTCGATGTCGAGTCTAGAAATGCTTTAGTTATATGTAGGGGAATTGATTGTGGGAGGGAACATAAGGCTCTTTTTACTCCTTTACCTTATGCCCTCTGATCTAAGTCATTCTCTTCTCTTTCAACATGGGTTAAGGACTAGGCTCTCTTCTTCTGTCAGGTTCACGTGTTACTAATCCGTAGTAGCTTATAGGATTGTTGTTACCAGCCTCAGTACAATTTCTACTACTTTTAGTATGTTGCCAGTTGAATCAGAACCTTGATATGATGTTGTTGAGTGGTATTGCAAACTGTTGTCGATGTATCAAATCTTTTTCTGAGCATTTACAGCCGTTATGCTGTCCGATTTCCCCTAGAAAAATATAATGCATTTGCATTATTCTATGCTTTCAGATGGCCACCCGTTTGCAGAACCAAGTGGTTCGTCTGACCCGGTGCCTCGATGTGCCCGGCCACACGGCCATGTTGGTTCGAGTGATGGTCGAGTCAGGCTATCGGTGGTATCCGGAATATACCGTTGAGGAGCAGTTCAGAGACTTCAACCAGAGCTAGTACCTCTATACCGTCAGGATATATCCCTCTTATCCTGGAGCCACTGAGCCCCTTCACTGTTCCTATGGACTTGGGGTCACTATTGAGATGTCGGTGCAGGATGCAGCCTATTCAATGATGACTATCATTCGAGCCAGGACTGCCTTGCTACAGAACACCGACTTCCGTTACATGCCAGCCTCACTTCCTGGAGCACAGGGGTACTATCAGGCCTTGTACTATGACTCTACACATGAGGAGTCACTACTCCGCACCACTGCCGAGATGCTCGAGGATAAGGACCGCGAAAATCGGGCCTTGCGTATGGAGCTTTTCCACACTCGTTCTGATCATTAGGCCACTTTGACTCGGTTTGCACCTGCGGTGCAGGCAGGATACATGGACATGAGGGACCAGTACCCTGTACGGTCTAGATTGCTAGATTGTATGGAGTGGCGCGATGTAGGAGGCATCACCCCTCCTCGTGGTCCCCGTCTGCCACCACCTGTGGGACCAAGGCCACATCTGAGTCCCTATGGTCCGCAGGCTCCGCAGGACCATCTGTTCCCAGATGATCATGTTCCACTTCCAGGCTTTGGTGGTGACTTTTATGAGGATTACTACGGAGTCGTCTGAGCTAGTAGTAGTTTCACTAGTACTGTAATAGTTGTATTCTCCACAGTCCTGCGTGACCCGTGGGATACGACTTGGTGTGTATCACGCTCCGGAGGTGTAGAAAAATAATGTATAGGAGCTTGGAGTGCCTCCGATGAGATGGAATGTCTTTCACCGTAGTTGTACTCTAGCATGGGCTTGTACTAAACTATGTATGGTGTGTATGACCAATGGTATATATATGGCAGTTTCTATATTACCATGTCGTGTAATGAACATCTTAGCATTCCATGTTATCCATTACATTCTGCACTTCCTTGCTAAGTTTGTGCCATCCTTATCTAAATTGTTGTCTTGTTTTCTCCTAGGATGGTCAACACCCGCAGCAACCCTGCTGCCCCAAAGCAGGGGGAAGCCAGTGCGGTTAGGGGTGAAAATCTGCCTCACCCGCCTTCTCTGGCCGAAGTGATGCTGGAGGCGGAAAGAAACAAGCGTGAGACTAACCGCTTGCTGGAGCGGATTGAGCAGAACACTGCACGCCATCAGCGAAATGACTTGGTGCCAATCAATGACTTCATCAAGTTGTACCCACAAAAGTTCAATCATTCCGTCGAGCCCGTCGACGCGGATGACTGGCTCCGCAGCATCACACACAAGCTACGTTCTGCTAACGTAGCCGAAGCTGATAAGGTTACCTATGCTGCCTATCACCTCGAAGGCCCTGCTAGCCTTTGGTGGGAAAACTTTGAAGCTATGTGCCCGGTCGGCCAAATCACTACTTGAGCTGAATTCAGTGAGGCTTTCCGTGAGCATCACATCCTGGAAGGTCTCATAGATCGCAAGAGGGAAGAGTTCTGCAATTTCACCCAAGGAAGACTGACTATGGATGCATATAGTCGTGAATTTGAGAATCTGGCACGATATGATCCTGAAGAGGTATCCACCGACGCTAAGAAGCAGGCAAGGTTCCGCAAGGGACTTAGCCCTGAGCTTCGCCGTGATCTTCGTCTGCACGAGTGCACCTCCTTTCAGAAGTTGGTCAATAAAGCCATCAGTGCTGAGACAGGCCAGTCTGACTATGACGCTTCATGCAAGCACTCTCGTGATTTTGGCTCTTCATCCGGCTCTGGATCTCAGAAGCGCCGGGTGTGGATTCCAAGCACGGCACTGCCACCCAGGTTCATTCTGAGGCCATCCTTTGAGGCGCCTCGTCCCAACCAGCAGTTTGCACCGCCCAAGCCCTATGGTGGCCCCGCTACTAATGCTGCTCCACGCCCCAATGTTGTGACATGTTTCAAGTGTGGAGAGCCGAGTCACTATAGTCGAGAGTGTCCCCAGAACAACAACCCCAATCAGTCTGGAAAGTCCGTTGGTCGTGGTAAGCCAGTGGCAAAGACATTCTACGCTAAGCCGGTCACCACTACACGTGGCCACGTCAACTATGTCTCAGCCGAGGAGGCTCATGAGGATCCTAACGTTGTCCTTGGTACTCTCCTTGTTAATTGCCATCTGGCATCTGTTCTTTTCGATACTGGAGCATCTCACTCATTCATATCTGAGAGCTATGCTCGATTGCATAACACAACATTCTGTGACATGCCCACTACCATGGAAATTCAAACCCCTGGCTCTAGATGGCAAACTTCTAGAGTAAGCCATGGGAATGAAATTCTTGTCGATAGACTTATCTTCCTTGCATCCTTAATAGCTCTCAAGTCCTTGGACATAAACATCATCTTGGGTATGGGCTGGATGTCATCTCATTATGCTAAGATTGATTGTGCCACTAGAACCGTTCAACTTACTCACCCATCGGGCAAGACAGTCAATGTCTTAACTCGAGTGGCCAAGCGCCAGCTTTACTCCCTAAATGCCAACCCCCTTCCAGACCTTGAGGATATTCCGGTAGTCCGAGACTTTCCGGATGTCTTTCCAGAAGAACTGCCAGGTGTTCCACCTGACAGGGATGTCGAGTTCGTGATAGACCTTGTTCCAGGAACCGTTCCAATTTCTAGAAGACCCTATAAGATGGCACCCTTAGAACTAGCCGAGCTTAAGAACCAACTCGATGAGCCCTTGAAAAAGGGTTTCATCCGTCCTAGTTCCTCTCCTTGGGCTTGCCCCGTCCTCTTTGTCAAGAAGAAGGATGGAATGGATCGGATGGTTGTAGATTACCGACCTGTCAACTTGGTCACTATCAAGAACAAGTATCCGCTTCCCAGAATCAACGATCTGTATGATCAGCTCGCTGGATCCTCGGTCTTTTCCAAGATGGATTTGAGGTTGGGCTACCATCAAATCAAAATCAGAAACGGGGACATTCCCAAAACGGCCTTTGTTACTCGTTATGGCCAATACAAGTGCACCGTCATGTCCTTCGGTTTAACCAATGCCCTAGCCACTTTCTCTCGGTTAATGAACTCGGTCTTCATGGAGTATTTGCATAAATTCGTTGTAGTATACCTCGATGATATACTCATCTACCCCCCAGAATGAAGAGGAACATGCCGAACATCTAAGGCTGGTATTGACGAAACTTCGAGAGCATCGCCTTTATGCCAAATTCTCCAAGTGTGAATTTTGGTTGCCAGAAGTGACCTATCTAGGCCATGTAATCTCTGGTAAGGGTATTGCTGTCAATCTCGAGCGAGTCCAATCCGCTGAGACGGTCAAGCAAGTTCGGAGCTTCCTTGGCTTAGCGAGCTATTGTCGCCGCTTCGTCGAGAATTTCTCCAAGGTTGCTAAACCACTAACTGAACTCCTCAAGAAAGATAAAAAGTTTGAGTGGACCCCATAGTGCGAGTTCAGCTTTCAGGAACTGAAAAGACGCCTGACATCTGCTCCCGTACTGGTACCACCAGATTTCTCCAAGGACTTTATTATCTATTGTGACGCCTCACAACAAGGACTAGGTTGCATACTCATGCAAGATCGTTAGGTAATTGCCTATGCCTCACGGCAATTACACCCACATGAGGAAAACTATCCCACACATGATCTAGAGCTTGCAGCTGTAGTCCATGCACTCAAAACTTGGCGACATTACCTTCTCGGTAATCGTTGCGAGATCTTCACCGATCACCAAAGTTTGAAATATATCTTCACCCAACCGGATTTGAATCTCAGGCAACGACGTTGGGTCGAGTTGATCTCGGATTACGACTTAGGAATAACTTACACCCCGGGCAAGGCCAATGTCATGGCTGATGCGCTAAGTCGTAAATCCTATTGTAACAACCTGATGTTACAACAAAGTCAACCACTTCTCCATGAGGAATTTCGTAAGCTTAATCTTTACATTGTTCCTCGAGGATTCCTATCCACCCTGGTGGCGAAGCCTAACCTTATGGATCAAATCATAGCTGCCCAGAAGCGTGATAAGGGCATATCCCGGATTAAGGTAAACATTGCTAGCGGAGTTGCTAGATGTTTTTCCATGGATGAGCGAGGTGTTGTCTTCTTCGAGAACCGCTTGGTGGTTCCCAAGAAACAACATCTACGCCAGTTGATTCTTAAGGAAGCTCATGAATCCCCTCTCACCATTCATCCCGGTAGTACTAAAATGTATCAAGACCTATGCCAGAGGATTTGGTGGACTAGGATGAAGAGAGAAATTGCTCAGTACATTGCTAGTTGCGACGTCTGTCGTCGTGTTAAAGTAGAGCACCAACGGCCTACTGGCACCCTTCAACCTTTGGCTATTCCTGAGTGGAAATGGGATAAAATCAGTATGGATTTCATTACTGGGTTTTCCAGGACCAAGAGAGGGAATAACGCTATCTTCGTCGTGATCGACCGTCTTTCCAAAGTAGCCCATTTCCTACCTGTTCGTGAGAGTATCACCGCTAGCCAGCTAGCTGACCTATACATCTCCTGAATAGTGTCTCTTCATGGTGTCCCATTGGAAATTAACTCAAACTGTGGTAGTCTCTTCACCTCTCGATTTTGGGAAAGTTTCCAAAATGCTATGGGAACTCGTCTCTCTTTTAGCACCGCCTTCCACCCTCAATCAAGTGGTCAAGTAGAGCGAGTCAATCAAATTCTGGAAGATATGCTCCGAGCTTTTGTCATCTCATTTGGAATGGGTTGGGAGAAGTGCCTTCCATTCGCGGAGTTTGCTTATAACAATAGTTATCAAGCTAGCTTGGGCAAAGCTCCTTTCGAAGTTCTTTATGGACGAAAATGTCGAACGCCTCTTAACTGGTCAGAAACCGGGGAAAGACAACTCTTTAGCCCGGATATGATTCAGGAAGCAGAAGAGCAGGTTCACGTTATTCGTGAGAAATTGAAAATAGCCCAATCTCGTCAAAAGAGCCAATATGATCGTAAACATAAGCTCATGTCTTACGAAGTCGGCGAGAAGGCTTATCTTCGGGTTACTCCGTTAAAGGGAACCCATCGCTTCGGTATCAAAGGCAAATTGGCTCCTCGTTACATTGGACCCTTTCGCATTCTTGCCAAACAAGGAGAAGTTGCCTACCAATTGGAACTACCTCCGCATCTTTCCAGAGTTCACGATGTCTTCCACGTTTCTCAACTCAGGCGTTGCTTCGCGGATCCTATCCGTGGAGTGGACCACGAAACGCTTGATCTACAAGATAACCTCTCGTATCGGGAATATCCCGTTCGTATCCTTGATCAAGCCGAGCGTACCACTCGACGCCATAAAATCAAGTTTCTCAAGTTTCACTGGTCACACCATTCCGAGAAGGAAGCTACTTGGGAAAGGGAGGATCGTCTTCGACTCGAGTACCCCACCTTCTTCCCGGAGGATCCTAAATCTCGGGACGAGATTCTTTTGAGTGGGGGTGAGTTGTCACACCCTAGCTAGTTCATGCATTAGAGTGTTGCATCATGTCTACTTTTACAGAAACTTGAAATGGGGATGACAGAACCCCAGCACCCCCCCTGGAAACAACTAGGGTTTACTAAAAATATTTTCAATGAACCCAAAATGCCCTTCACAAAATGTTCATCATTTCTGGATTGGGCTTAAACCCCTGGCAAAAATGGTGCACTCTTTTCTAGGACATTCTGGATTCTTTGAATTAAATCATAAGTATTTGAATTTGGGCATTTAAATGCTATAAAATATTTCAAATGCTCAAATAATTCTGGAAATAAGTGTGGGCTGTTGGAAATAATCTAAACAGAGCCTATGATTATTTTCGAGATTTTTGTAAGTGCCTAAGTATTTTTAATAAAGCCACAAACTTACAGAAAAATAGAAAAACAGAAATAAAAGAGGAGCAGGAAACTTACCTGGCCGCAGCCCACCTAGCCGGCCCAGCACTGTGCTGGTCCGTGCCAGCCAGCTGCTTCTCCCCCGCCAGGCAAGCACAGAGGTGACGTTGGTAAGCACGAGCTCACCACGGTGTCAGCTGCTTGCCGCTCGCGAGGCCAGGACACCTCGGCGAGCTCCACGTCGCCGCCCTGACCCCATGGACATCTCATTCGCCCCCTGCCTCTCTCCCTTGCTCCCCCGAAGCCATGGCCGACGCAGTTGCCACCGTCTTGCCGCTGTAGCCGCAGCCACCGTCGTCCCCGTGTCACCCCATCGTGCCCATGATATCCGCAACATCTCCCTCGACCTCCTCGATGAGCCACGAGGCCTCGGACACGCTGCAACGCCGCCACCGCTGCCGTTCCCCTCGTCGGTCACCGGAGATCGTCGATGACGATTCGCTGCCTCCCAAGCTTCCCTGAGCCCGCTTCAACGCCCGCTGCACTCATCGTGAGCTTCTCTCTCTTCTCCCCCTAGCCATGTCGCTCGAGCTGCCCTCTAACCCCGTTGGCCATCACGGCCGAGAGCTCGGCTCCGCCGGCCATGTCGCCGTCGTGGCCACAGGCGCGTAAGCTAGATTCCGAGCGCGTCACCACACTCACCACGTTCCCAGGAGCCTAACGCACCACTCCCCGCGCCTCGCCATGCCCCGTAGCTTCAGGTTCATCCTCGCCCGAACTCCGGCGACCGCCAAGGTCGTCGCCGGCATCGTTCCCGGCCTCCCCAAGCTCCACTTCCACCACCAAACGCAGCGGCTTGCTCCCAGCTACGCGTAGGACCAAACCGCGGTCGATTTGGTCGACTGTGGGCAAAACCTAAGCCCCTCTGCCGCATTTGTCGTCGCCGGTGTCAAGCCGCCGGCGAGTTGACCACGTCTGACCCGTGTGGGCCCAAGTTGACTCCCCCCCTGAACCTATGACAGGTGGGGCCGACCTGTTAATTAGGTTAGGATTAGTGCTAACTAATTTTAGTTCGTTTAAGTCACTGACATGCGGGCCCAGGCCCCACTGACAGTTAGTTAGTATTAACTAAACTCTGTTAGTTAGCTGAGACACTGACAGACCGGGCCCACCAGTTAGGTTTGACCTGGGCTGGCGCATTTGACTCACTGACATCACAGTGACGCAGTGCTGACGCAATTATTCATTTTCTGGATTTATTTTTATATAGGAAATGCCATAAAATAGCCTAAACTTCTAAATATCATAGAAAATCAACCATAGCTCCAAATCAAACAAATTATATATGAAAAATGATCAGAAAAAATCAATCTATCCATTTGTAATGGTTTCATGCATGACAAAACAATTTAACCTTGCTAATTAGGTGAAACAAGTTAATACACTTATTATGCATAAGAGCTTAAGCTTTCATTTGAATCTTTGATTCAAATGGAACCATTTCAACTTGTTTCACATTGCATTAGGCAGGACACATCATTTTGCCATGTCATAGCATGCATCATATTGTTGCATATTGCCATGTGTTGATTATACTCTGTGGTGTCTGTCGTGGTAGGTTCTGCCTCCGAGGATATCTCCGAGTATCCAACCGAAGGGCAGTACCCTACTACCACTCCATCAGGCAAGCAGCCCCATTGATCATATCGATACAATCCCATGTTCTCGCCTCTGCTCTCATTTACTGCATTAAGACAACAACGTTTCAAACTGCTGTGTGCTACGGTAGTTGAACCCTTATCCTCTGCATGACCTGCCATTGCCACAGTAACTAGATGAAACCCACTAGCATGTGTAGGAGTTGATTGAGCCATGTATGTGTTTCCTACCTTGCTATGCCTGCTATGCTTAGAGTTGTGTCAGGTCTGGTTCATCTGGGTGATGGGCTAGAGTGAAATGATTATGTCGGTAATGTGAGGGATGTGTTGAACATGATTTGGTAAAGGTATCGATGAGAGGCCATGTAGGAGTACATGGTGGGTTGTTTCATTGAGGCCGTCCATAAGAACTGAGATCTGTATGTGTGATTTAAGATTCAGCTACTACCACACATTGGGCCCTAAAATATGACCCCGCTTGACTTACTGACCCCTCTCGTCCTCTGTCCAGGAGTTGCAACTAGTTTCTGGTGTTTGTAGGTTATGTGTTGGCGGTCGTGCATAGCGCTGACCCTAGGGGTGGGCTATGACGCGGTAGATACACTGTGGCCGGGCATGCCGGGTGCCCATTTGGCGTCTCGGGACCCTGTACACATCGTTTGGGGCCGTTGAGGACACCCCGGCCGGATTTCCTTGTGGATGGAACCTGAATAGGCGATAAACCTGGACTAGAGACTTGTGCGGTTAGTCAGGTCGTGGTCTACACCCACGTCGGCTTTCGCTTGAAGTCTGTCGAGCACATGTCGTGTGCAGACGCTAAGTGGTGGAAACATGTGTGACAAAGTACACCCCTGCAGGGTATAAAACTATTCGAATAGCCGCGTCCGCGGTAAAGGACTACTTGGTTGCCTATACAGTTCATAGACAAGTTAATGGTTACTACTAAAAGACTCAAGATAAGTGTGGGTACCGAGGATGGCTCTCTCGTAGGATGACGAGGGAGGATCTCTGGTGGAGTATTGTGTTGGTGATTAGTGGACTCGTGTGTGAAAACTATTTTACTAGTGGTGTCCTGTAGGATAGCTTAGCCAAGAGTCAAAGTTGGCTTGCTGCAATAACTCCACCACCTTCTTGAGAATGAGCATGTATAGTAGGTTCTGATGTAAGACTTGCTGAGTACCTTTGTACTCATGTTTGCTTAATTACTGTTTTTAGACGACAACACCGCCCCCTCCGATGGGTTTTATGTAGATCTCGACGTCGATGAGTGACTTGCCACCCAGGTGGTGATCCTGGCCATGGAGGGCCCTATGTAGATAGACAGGCTTCGAGAAGCCTTCTTTCTTTCTAGTGTCTGTACTCAGACTATTTGCTTCTGCATGTGCTTGTATGCTTGTATGACTTGAGTGTCGGGTCATGTGACCCCTACCTGTATGAACATGTTATTTATGGCTCTCTAGAGCCTTTAAATAAAAGTACTTGAGTTGTAGAGTTTTGTTGTGATGTCATGTTGTATTTGCACATATCGAGCATATTGTGTGTATGATTGAAATGCTTGGTATGTGTGGGATCCGACAATCTAGTTGTTTATCCTTGTAAGCCTCTCTTATGGGGAAATGTAGTCTAGTGCTCCTCGAGCCATAGTAGTCCGCTATAGCCTGGTTCACCGGAGTCCTGCTAGCCCAGCACTACTGCTCAGGACACATGACTGGCCGACATGTGTTTCACTTCGTTCCTATGTCTGTCCCTTCGGGGAAATGTCACACGGTGACTTCCGGAGTACTGCCTAGCCTGCTACAGCCCGGGCTCCCCGAGGTCCTGTTAGCCCAGTGCTACAGCCCGAATTCACTCGCTGATGACCGACATGCTCGATGTGATTCATGTATGCCTGTCTCCATAGGTTTGTGCCGCTTTGGGTTCATGACTAGCCATGTCGGCCTCGGTTCTCTGTCATATGGATGCTAGCGACACTATCATATACGTGAGCCAAAAGGCGCAAACGGTCCCAGGCCATGGTAAGGCGACACCCGTGGGGATACCGTGCATGAGGCCGCAATGTGATATGAGGTGTTACCGGCTAGATCGATGTGACTTGGAATCGGGGTCCTGACAGGCGCGGCCCCCACCCTCGTTAGCAGGGTGTGGGCCCCCTGGCCTTCATCTTTGGCGAGGATTTTTCTTTATTTATTTTAAGATGTTCCGTGGAGTTTCAAGACTTTTGGAGTTGCGCAGAATAGGTCTCTAATATTTGCTCCTTTTCTAGCCCAGAATTCTAGCTGCCGGCATTCTCCCTCCTTATGTAAACCTTGTAAAATAAGAGAGAATAGCCATAACTATTGTGATATAAAGTGAAATAACAGTCCATAATACGATAAATATTGATATAAAAGCATGATGCAAAATGGACGTATCAACTCCCCCAAGCTTAGACCTCGCTTGTCCTCAAGCGAAAAGCTGATAACAATAAATATGTCCTCATGTTTAGAGGTAGAGGCATCAATAAAAATAAAATACGGACATGAAGGCATCATGATTATTCTCATAACAGCAACATATATAGATTTTGTCATATGATTACTTATGTTTAAGTGATGATCTATTCACAATGCAAAAGTATAAATCATAAACCTTATTGGGCTCCGACAAACTATAATCTCAGTCATTGAAGCAATTGCAATTTATCATAACATCGGAAAGAGTCTATGTCAAAGCTAGAAAGCAAGTCCACATACTCAACTATCATTTAGT
Source organism: Triticum aestivum (assembly GCF_018294505.1). Taxonomy (NCBI): domain Eukaryota; kingdom Viridiplantae; phylum Streptophyta; class Magnoliopsida; order Poales; family Poaceae; genus Triticum; species Triticum aestivum. The sequence goes on along the minus strand of NC_057806.1, from coordinate 356,629,083 downwards.
CCTCCATAATTGCTAACACTCACGCGATACTTGTGGTTACGGAGTTTTAATCGGACACAGAGAAAGATAGGGGCTTATAGTTTTGCCCCACAACCTTTTACCTCAAGGGTAATGTCAACAATAATGGTTCATGCTCCCCTACATCCAATTAGATATATATATATATATATATATATATATATATATATATATATATATATATATATATATATATATATCATGTTCTTTCCAACATGCTGAGCTTGCCAAAGGATAAAATGAAAAAGAAAAGGTGAAGATCACCATGACTCTTGCAGAAGGTAGAAGGTAATAATAAAGGATAGGCCCTTTGCAGAGGGAAGCAGAGGTTGCCATGCGCTTTTATAGTTGGATATATAAAATCTCAATGTGAAAGAACATCACTTTATATTGCCCCTTGTGATATGAACCTTTATTATGCAGTTCGTCGCTTTTATTACTTCCATATCACAAGATCGTATAAAGCTTATTTCTCCCACACCAATCAATCATACATATTTAGAGCAATTTTTATTGCTTTGCACCGATGACAACTTACTTGAAGGATCTTACTCAATCCATAGGTAGATATGGTGGACTCTCATGGCAAAACTGGTTTAGGGATTTTGGAAGCACAAGTAGTATTTCTACTTAGTGCTGAGAATTTAGCTAGCATGAGGGGGGAAAGGCAAGCTCAACAAGTTAGAGGATCCATGACAACATACTTTATCTCAGATACAAGAAAGACATAACTCATTATGTTGTCTTCCTTGTCCAACAGCAACTCTTTAGCATGTCATATTTTAATGAGTGCTCCCAATCATAAAAGATGTCAATGATAATATATCTATATGTGAAAACCTCTCTTTCCTTATTACTTCCTATTAATTGCAACAATGACCAAAGCTATGCCTGCCAACTCCCAACAACTTTTAATCATCATACTCTTTCTATGTGAAGTCATTATTCTCAATAAGATCAATATGAACTTTTTGTTTCTTTTTATTCTTTTTCTCTTTTCTTTTATTCACCCAAGATCATGGCGAAATAGTCAAGCCCTTGACTCAACACTAATATTTATTATATATAGCTCACTGACTCGATTACATAGAGAGATCATAAAGCAAAACTCAAAACTAGATCATGCCATAAAATTTATTCTACTACATCAAAATACTACTAATAGGATCGAACTAAGAAAAACGGTAAAGATAAGAGTTGTGATTGTGATACGATACCGGGGCACCTCCCCCAAGCTTGGCAGTTGCCAAGGGGAGTGCCCATACCCATGTGATTATGTCTCCTTCTTTGTTGTTGGTGTAATATTCTTGGCGATTATTCCTCTCAGGATACGGTTCTCCTCCTCGAGCTTATTCACTTGTTGCTTGAGGTCCATTATTTCCTTACGAAGCTTTCCTGTGACAGCTAAAGCTCCTTGCACCCAAGGGTGTTGCATAGCTGGGGGAGAACAAGTGACACTCCTCTTCATATTTTCAAAAGTAAGAAATCTAACATTAGAAGGGATAACCGAGTTTGGAATAGCTGAGCTCTGTAGTTCCCCCATTGTGAACCCAGCTCGGAGGCGAGAGGTGACTTCTTGATCCTCCATAGCATCTACTCTCATCAAGTCAGCCTCCATCTCCTCCTCCGTTGCTGGCCCAAAGTGGTCAGCATCGCTGTTTGCCCTTGGTTCCGGTGCCGGATTAGATACCCGGCTCTCCCCGATTGACTCTTGAGAAGACATCTTGCTCTAATCTGCAGCAGCAACAGCTCGAAACAAAGACAGGGGATTTTTGCGTGATACGGGAGTCAAAACCTTCGAGAGGTATATAATGAATTTTTATCGACCAAAATACGTAACGTGCAAGAAAACGGAGTCCGGAAGGCACACGAGGTGCTCACGAGGCAGGGGGCGCGCCCACCACCCTCGTGGGGCCCTCGTGTCCTTCCTGGACTGCTACTTATTTTTCTATTTTTCTAAATATTCCAAAACGAAGAAATATTGCCTTAAAAATTGTTTTGGATTCGGTTTACTTACCGTACCACATACCTATTCCTTTTCGGAGTCTGAAACGTTCCGGAAAGTGTCTCTTATGTATTCCTCCGGGGTTACAGTTTCAATAATATTGGTTTCAACATTTATGGGATTACCTGAGATATAATGTTTAATTCTTTGACCGTTTACCACCTTCGGATTTGTGCCCTCGAAGTTGTTGATCTTTATGGCACCGGAACGATAGACCTCTTTGATAACATAGGGGCCTTCCCATTTAGAGAGAAGTTTGCCTGCAAAAAATCTTAAACGAGAGTTGTATAGCAATACATAATCACCTACATTAAACTCACGCTTTTGTATCCTTTTGTCATGCCATCTTTTGACTTTTTCTTTAAACAACTTGGCATTTTCATAAGCTTGGTTCTCCATTCATCAAGTGAGCTAATATCAAATAACCTCTTCTCACCGGCAAGTTTAAAATCATAGTTAAGCTCTTTAATAGCCCAATATGCCTTATGTTCTAGTTCGAGAGGTAAGTGACATGCTTTTCCATAAACCATTTTATACGGAGACATACCCATAGGATTTTTATATGCAGTTCTATAAGCCCATAATGCATCATCAAGTTTTTTAGACCAATTCTTTCTAGACCTATTAATAGTCTTTTGCAAAATTAATTTGAGCTCTCTATTGCTCAACTCTACTTGACCACTAGACTGGGGGTGATAAAGAGATGCAATTCTATGATTAACATCATATTTAGCAAGCATTTTACGGAAAGCACCATGAATAAAGTGTGAACCACCATCAGTCATTAAATATCTAGGGACTCCAAACCTCGAAAAAATAACTTCCTTAAGCATTTTAATAGAAGTGTTATGATCAGCACTACTAGTTGGAATAGCTTCTACCCACTTAGTAATGTAATCAACAGCAACTAAAATATGTGTATATCCATTAGAGGCAGGAAAAGGTCCCATATAATCAAAGCCCCAAACATCAAAAGGTTCAATAACAAGAGAATAATTCATAGGCATTTCTTGACGTCTACTAATATTACCAATTATTTGACATTCATCACAAGACAAGACAAACTTACGGGCATCCTTGAAGAGAGTAGGCCAATAAAAACCAGATTGCAATACCTTATGTGCAGTTCTATCTCCAGCGTGGTGTCCTCCATAAGACTCGGAATGACACTTGCGTAGGATCTGTTCCTGTTCATGCTCAGGTACACAACGTCTAATAACACCATCTACTCCTTCCTTATAAAGATGTGGTTCATCCCAAAAGTAATGTCTCAAATCATAGAAGAACTTTTTCTTTTGTTGGTATGTGAAGCTAGGTGGTATAAACTTAGCAACAATATAATTAGCATAATCAGCATACCATGGAGTACTACGAGAAGTACTTATAACATTTAATTGTTCATCAGGAAAGCTATCATTAATAGGTAGTGGGTCATCAAGAATATTTTCTAACCTAGACAAGTTGTCTACAACGGGGTTCTCAGCTCCCTTTCTATCAACAATATGCAAATCAAATTCTTGTAGCAAGAGAACCCATCTAATAAGTCTAGGCTTAGCATCTTTCTTTTCCATAAGATATTTAATAGCAGCATGATCAGTTTGAATAGTTACTTTAGAATCAACAATATAAGATCTGAACTTATCACAAGAAAATACAACTGCTAAAAGCTCTTTTTCAGTAGTAGCATAATTTCTTTGAGCATTGTCTAGAGTCTTACTAGCATAATGAATAACATTTAATTTCTTATCAACTCTTTGCCCTAGAACAGCACCTACAGCATAATCACTAGCATCACACATAATTTCAAAGGGTAAATTCCAATCAGGTGGCTGAACAATAGGTGCAGTGACTAATGCTTTCTTAAGTATTTCAAATGCTTCTACACAATCATCATCAAAGACAAATGGTATATCTTTTTGCAATAAATTAGTCAGAGGCCGAGAAATTTTTGAGAAGTCCTTAATGAACCTCCTGTAAAATCCGGCATTCCCAAGGAAACTTCTTATACCTTTGATGTCCTTGGGACATGGCATCTTTTCAATAGCATCAACCTTGGCTTTATCAACTTCAATACCTCTTTCAGAAACTTTGTGCCCCAAGACAATACCTTCATTAACCATAAAGTGGCACTTTTCCCAATTCAAGACAAGATTAGTTTCTTCACATCTCTGCAAAACTCGATCAAGATTGCTCAGGCAACCATCAAAAGAGGAACCATACACGGACAAGTCGTCCATGAAAACCTCACAAATCTTTTCACAAAAGTTAGAGAATATAGCCATCATGCATCTTTGAAAGGTAGCAGGTGCATTACATAAACCAAAAGGCATACGTCTATAAGCAAAAGTACCAAAAGGGCATGTAAAAGTAGCCTTTGATTGATCTCTAGCCGACACAGGTATTTGAGAGAAACCAGAATAACCATCTAGAAAGCAATAGTGTGTATGTTTGCATAATCTTTCTAGCATTTGATCAATAAAAGGTAAGGGATAATGATATTTTTAGTAGCTTTATTTAATTTGCGGAAATCAATTACCATCCTATAACCTGTGATAATTCTTTGTGGAATCAATTCATCTTTATCATTAGGAACAACAGTAATACCTCCCTTCTTAGGGACACAATGGACAGGACTTACCCACTCACTATCAGCAATGGGATAGATTATACCTGCCTCCAGAAGCTTTAGTATTTCTTTTCTTACCAGTTCTTTCATTTTAGGATTCAGACGTCGTTGAGGATCACGAACTGGTTTGGCATCTGCTTCCAAATTTATTTTATGTTGACATAGAGTGGGACTAATGCCCTTAAGATCATCAAGAGTATATCCAATAGCAGCACGATGCTTCTTCAGAGTTTTCAATAATCTTTCTTCTTCATGCTCTGAAAGGTTAGCACTAATAATAACAGGATATATCTTCTTTTCATCAAGATAAGCATGTTTAAGATTATCAGGCAAAGGTTTAAGCTCAAACACGGGATGACCCTTAGTTGGAGGAGGATCCCCTAGGGTTTCAACAGGCAAATTGTGTTTTAGCATAGGTTCTTGTTTAAAGAATACTTCATCTATTTCCCTTCTTTCATTCATAAACATATCATTTTCATGGTCTAGCAAATAGTGTTCTAAAGGATCGCTAGGAGGTACGGCAATAGAGGCAAGACCAATAATTTCATCCTTACTAGGTAATTCTTCCTCACGATGTTGTTTACTAAATTTAGAGAAATTAAACTCATGAACCATATCATCCAAGCCAACAGTAACAACATTCTTTTTGCAATCTATGGTAGCATTAACAGTATTTAAGAAGGGTCTACCAAATATAATGGGACAAAAGCTATCTTGTGGGGAACCAAGAACAAGAAAATCAGCAGGATATTTAGTTTTCCCACACAAGACTTCAACATCTCTAACAATTCCCATCGCTGAAATAGTATCTCTATTAGCAAGTTTAACTGTGACATCAATATCTTCTAACTCAGCAGGTGCAATTTCATTCTTAATTTCTTCATATAAAGTATGTGGTATAACACTAGCACTAGCACACATATCACATAAGCCATGGTAACAATGATCTCCTATTTTAACAGAAATAACAGGTACGCCTACCACAGGTCTATGTTTATCTTTAGCACAAGGTTTAGCAATTCTAGCAGTTTCACCTTCGAACTGAATAACATGCCCATCAATATTATCAGACAAGAGATCTTTAACAATAGCAATATTAGGTTCTACTTTAACTTGCTCAGGAGGTGTATAAGTTCTAATATTGCTTTTACGAACAACAGTTGAAGCTTTAGCATGATCCTTTATTCTAACATGGAAAGGTGGTTTCTCAATATAAGAAGTAGGAACAATAGGATCATTATAAGTGACAGTATTTTCTTCAACTTTAATAGGTGCAGCTACTTTTACTTCTATGGGAGGATGATATTTAAACCACTTCTCCTTAGGGAGATCAATGTAAGTAGCAAAAGATTCATAGAAAGAAGCTACTATCTCAGAGTCAAGTCCATATTTAGTGCTAAACTTACGGAAAATATCGGTATCCATAAAAGATTTAACACAATCAAACTTAGGTGTCATACCTGACTCCTTACCTTCATCGAGGTCCCAATCTTCAGAGTTGCGTTTAATTCTATCCAATAAATTCCATCTGAATTCAATAGTCTTCATCATAAAAGAGCCAGCACAAGAAGTATCGAGCATGGTTTGATTATTATGAGAAAGCCGAGCATAAAAACTTTGCATAATTATTTCTCTCGGGAGCTCATGATTGGAGCATGAATATAACATTGATTTAAGCCTCCCCCAAGATTGAGCGATGCTTTCTCCTTCGCGAGGCTAGAAATTATATATATAATTGCGATCACGATGAACAAGATGCATAGGGTAAGACTTTTGATGAAATTCCAGCTTCAATCTTTTATAGTCCCATGATCTCATATCATCATATAGCCTATACCATATCAATGCGTCTCCCTTCAAAGATAAAGGGAAGACGTTCTTCTTAGCAACATCATCGGGTATACCTGCAAGCTTAAATAATCCACAAACTTCATCCACATATATTAAGTGCTCATCAGGATGCTTTGTTCCATCTCCTGTAAAAGGATTAGCTAGCAGTTTTTCTATCATACCCGAAGGATACTCATAAGGAATTTCATTTTCAATAGGTTCAATAGGTTGAGGAGCAACTCTTTGCTCTACTGGACGGGGTGAAGATACCCTGAACAAGCCCCTCGGAGAATTACTTTCCGTAGTAACAAGTGACAGTAAATTTCAGCACACTATATAAATTTTTCCTTACCAAATTCCACCTACCAAAGGCGCTACACTCCCCGGCAACGGTGCCAGAAAAGAGTCTTGATGACCCACAAGTATAGGGGATCTATCGTAGTCCTTTTGATAAGTAAGAGTGTCGAACCCAACGAGGAGCAAAAGGAAATGATAAGCGGTTTTCAGCAAGGTATTCTCTGCAAGTACTTAAATAAGTGGTAACGGATAGTTTTGGGATAGGATAAATTGTAACGAGCAACAAGTAAAAAAGTAAATAAAGTGCAGCAAGGTGGCCCAATCCTTTTGTAGCAAAGGACAAGCCAGAACAAACTCTTATAATAGGAAAAGCGCTCCCGAGGACACATGGGAATATCGTCAAGCTAGTTTTCATCATGTTCATATGATTCGCGTTCGATACTTTGATAATTTGATATGTGGGTGGACCGGTGCTTGGGTGTTGTTCTTACTTGAACAAGCATCCCACTTATGATTAACCTCTATTGCAAGCATCCGCAACTACAACAAAAGTATTAAGGTAAACCTAACCATAGCATGAAACATGTCGATCCAAATCAGCGCCTTACGAAGCAACGCATAAACTAGGGTTTAAGCTTCTGTCACTCTAGCAACCCATCATCTACTTATTACTTCCCAATGCCTTCCTCTAGGCCCAAATAATGGTGAAGTGTTATGTAGTCGACGTTCACATAACACCACTAGAGGTTAGACAACATACATCTTATCAAAATATCAAACGAATACCAAATTCACATGACTACTCATAGCAAGACTTCTCCCTTGTCCTCAGGAACGAACGTAATTACTCACAAAGCATATTCATGTTCATAATCAGAGGGGTAATAATATGCATATAGGATCTGAACATATGATATTCCACCAAATAAACCAACTAGCATCAACTACAAGGAGTAATCAACACTACTAGGAACCTACTAGCACCAATCCCGGACTTTGATACAAGAATTGGATACAAGAGATGAACTAGGGTTTGGAGATGAGATGGTGCTGGTGAAGATGTTGATGGAGATTGCCCTCTCCCGATGAGAGGAGCCTTGGTGATGACGATGGTGATGATTTCCCCCTCCCGGAGGGAAGTATCCCCGGCAGAACAGCTCTGCCGGAGCTCTAGATTGGATCCGCCAAGGTTCCGCCTCGTGGCGGCGGAGTCTTGTCCCGAAAAGTTCCCTGTTATTTTGTTATCATCAAAAGACTTCATATAGGAGAAGATGGGCGGCGGAGAGCCACCAGGGGGCCCACGAGGTAGGGGGCGTGCCCTAGGGGGGCGCACCCCCCACCCTCATGAGCAGGGTGTGGGCCCCCTGGCCTTCATCTTTGGTGAGAATTTTTCTTTATTTATTTTAAGATGTTCCGTGGAGTTTCAGGACTTTTGGAGTTGCGCAGAATAGGTCTCTAATATTTGCTCCTTTTCCAGCCCAGAATTCCAGCTGCCGGCATTCTCCCTCCTTATGTAAACCTTGTAAAATAAGAGAGAATAGCCATAAGTATTGTGATACAAAGTGAAATAACAGTCCATAATGTGATAAATATCGATATAAAAGCTTGATGCAAAATGGACGTATCAGTAACCACCGATGGACGAGAACTTTTCCTATTGGTTCACCTCGTCTTACGAGTAGGAAAATGGTTCTCTTCGTCCCTCGCCCTTGGTACCAACATGGTTGCCAACATAACTGACATGCTATCCTCTGACACGCCTTGCCATCGTGACCATGCAAGATGTCAGTGTCCTTCCTACCTGCAACCCAGATGGTGGCCCATAACCCACAGGGTCGAAACCTGACTCTCCTATACACCCTTGTTTCTAAAAGTTATTCCTCACGCTTGGTTTCATATGTAATTCATGAGCCACCTTCCAAGAGATCATCAGTTCTGGTATCAGACATAATACTTATTCCCGTTGCTTTGAAACCCTTTCATACTCTGTTTCAGGCAACGAACGATTGCCTACCCGCTTGAAACTTCTTATTGCACCTTCTTGCTTTGCTCTCAATGTATTTCTTAAATTTCAACTCGAGAGATGCCTCAATGCCTCGTACACTGAGATTGCCCCCAGGTACCTAACATGTGTTGAGATCCGCCCTTACCGACTTTCCCCCCTTACCTTACCATGAGTACGATAAAGATCCTGAAGGATGAATGACAACTTCGTCATGATTCCCTGAAGCAGGGAACTAAAGACATCAACGGAAGGGATCAACGTCTTTGAGAAGAGCAGCCAAGACCAAGAAGATCCGTTAGAATTTCGTAACCAACTCTTCCCCCTTACTCCACCTCTTAAATCTCGGGAGGAGATTTCTTGTAGTGGAGGAGATTTGTAACACCCCCAGTAATTAGCTACAGTAAACCCATGCTATTATGCCAGGTCACCATGCTTACTAAGCTAATTATCACTTGATGATAAATCATAGTCAAATCCAATTTCAAATTATGAGTGAGATTCAAAATTGGTCAAACATGAACATTAAAATATTCAAATTGTGGAAAATAATAATTTGATAATACTAGTGGTGGACCAACATTTTTGTAAAGTATTAAATGCCCTAAACTAATTAAAACAATGATTAAAACAAATATTTTAATGCCTTTTTAATTTATAAAAATGCTAAACTATTTCATTTAAATGTTAAACTTAATGTGGTCATAGCCTAAATCATAATAATATTTTAGAAGCAAGTTTTATATTTTATAAAACTATTTTGTTTTAAATAGAAAAACAAAAACAGAAAAGTTTAAAAGAAAACTAGAAGGAAAAGAAAAGCAAGAATTCCCCCTAAACCCCCTGGGCGTTACCCAACAGGCCCAACCCACACTCCACTTGCCCCACCGTCTCCAGGTACAGGGCGGATGGGCGTGGTGCTCATCCGCCAGCGCCACTGCCAGTGACGCCCACGCGCTGGCCATTCACCGTTTTCCCCGGCCTTTAAGGCACCCCCGAGACCCCCTTCTCTCCCCTGATGAACCCTAGCTGCTTCGCCCTCCTCCCTTGGCGTGAAAGACGCCGCCACCGTCATCCCCGTCATAGATGCCACAACTGTCGTCCCCGTCATGGACGCCGCTGATGTCTGCTAGAACTACGTTAGTATTTCCCCAAAGAGGAAGGGATGATGCAGCACAACAACAGTAGATATTTCCCTCAGTGATGAGACCAAGGTTATCGAGCCAGTAGGAGAACCAAGCAACACTACGTAAACAGCACCTGCACACAAATAACAAATACTCGCAACCCGATGTGTTAAAGGGGTTGTCAATCCCTTTCGGGTAGCGGTGCCAGAAATTGGCAAACGGACATGATAAAAATATGATAGATAGGATAAATAGATCTCGAATAAAATAAATTGCAGCAAGGTATTTTTGTATTTTTGGTTTAATAGATTTGAAAATAAAAACAAAGGAAAATAGATCTCAAAGGCAGATATATTAAAGAAGAGACTTGGGGGCCGTAGTTTTCACTAGTGGCTTCTCTCGAGAAAAATAGCAAATGGTGGGTAAATGAATTACTGTTGGGCAATTGATAGAACTTCAAATAATCATGACGATATCCAGGCAATGATCATTATATGGGCATCACGTCCAAGATTAGTACACCGATTCCTGCCTGCATCTACTACTACTACTCCACACATCGACCGCTATCCAGCATGCATCTAGTGTATTAAGTTCATGGAGAAATGGTGTAATACAATAAGAACGATGACATGATGTAGATAAGATCTATTTATGTAGAAATAGACCCCATCTTGTTATCCTTAATGGCAACGATACATACGTGTCGGTTCCCCTTCTGTCACTGGGATCAAGCACCGCAAGATCGAACCCATCAGAAAGTACCTCTTCCCATTGCAAGATAAATAGATCAAGTTGGCCAAACAAAACCCAAATACCAGAGAAGAAATACGAGGCTATAAGCAATCATTCATATAAGAGATCGAAGAAGACTCAAATAACGTTCATGGATAAAAACATAGATCTGATCATAAACTCAAAGTTCATCGGATCCCAACAAACACACCGCAAAAGAGTTACATCATATGGATCTCCAAGAGACCATTGTATTGAGAATCAAAAGAGAGAGAGAGGAAGCCATCTAGCTACTAACTACGGACCCAAAGGTCTACAAAAGACTACTCACGCATCATCGGAGAGGCACCAATGGGCATGATGAACACCTCCGTGATCGTGTCTAGATTGGATCTGGTGGTTCTGGACTCTGCGGTGGCTGGAATTGATTTTCGTTGACTCCCCTAGGGTTTCTGGAATATTGGGGTATTTATAGAGCAAAGAGTCGGTTCAGGAGGCACCCGAGGTGGGCACAACCCACCAGGGCGCACATGGGCCTCCAGGCACGCCCTGGTGGGTTGTGCTCCCCTTGGAGCACTCCCCGGGCGCTTCTCCGGCCCATTGGATGTCTTCTGGTCCAAAAAAATCCACAAAAATTTTCGCTGCGTTTGGACTCGGTTTGATATTGATTTCCTGCGATGTAAAAAACATGCAAAAAACAGCAACCGGCACTTGGCACTATGTCAATAGGTTAGTACCAAAAAATGATAGAAAATGACTATAAAATGATTATAAAACATCCAAGAATGATAATATAATAGCATGGAACAATCAAAAATTATAGATACGTTGGAGACGTATCAGCCGCCCAACGCTGAGCTCCTCCGCCTCGCCATCGTTGCACCTCTTCCCCGGGCCTTCTCTGTCACACACACGTGAGCTCCCCTCCCTCTCCCTCCCTCTCCTGGAATGGAAACTCCGCCATAGGGCGTGTCACCCCGCGCCGGAGCCACTACAACTCGCGGTCACTGCCCCGTCGACAAGTGTCTGCCCGCGCCCATGGGCGTGCCCACTACAGTCAGCTCGCGCTAACCCACGCTGAGCCCCGCCCCCTCCCGTGCACCCTGGCCGCGCCCCTACTCTATGGTTGTTGTACCCCCCCCCTCTCGCGCTCGCTGCCGTGTCCACCGCCCCGTGTGTCCCATCGTGCTGCTACTGCAACATGCGGCTGCTACTTCTGCCGTGCGGACGCCGCTCGCCTGCTCCACGCGCTGCCCGCATGCCCCGCCCCTGCCCGCATCGACTCTGCTCGCCGCCCGCTGCCGACCAAGCCCCCCGCCGCTGCAGCCACTAATGCCATGCCTGCGGCCCACCTCCGCCCATCCGCATCCAGTTGCGGCTGCCGCTTCTCTGTCTGCCAGCGGCCGCGCATGCCCACCCCATCCACGCGCGCCCCGTAGCATAGGCTGCGAGCTAACCCGAGATCCATCTGCGGCCAACCTCGTCGTCGTTGTCGTTGCATGCTAACCTAGGCCAGGTGACGACCTCCACTCGATGCGCCACACTAAGGGCGTCCGAACACACCCATGCGCGCTCCGATCCGGTGGCCGGAGCTGGATTCCGGCGAGGTCCAGCGCATCTCTGCCGCTGGAACAATCGCTGGGGCTCCCCATGTGCCGGTGCTGATGTGTCCGACCGGGGCCACCTCCCGGGTCACTGCCCCGTGGCCCCAGGGGCCCGAATGGCCCTGTTGACCCAGTCAGCAGCTGACTAGGCATCGCTCAATCACTGCTAGTGGGTCCCCCGTGGGCCCCATTGACTGGTCAACGGGTCTGTTGATCGCTGATGCAGCGATGATGCCATGATGACATCATATTTACTTTTCTGCTGAATTAATTAAATAAAATAAATTTAGAAATGTTTAAAAACTTTGAAAATTCATATAAAATAAATCATAACTCAGATGAAAATTAATTATATATGAAAGTTTCTCATAAAAATACAACGAATCCGATTATGTCCTCCATTCATTTGTCACATGCCCCTAGCACAGGTCAAAGGGGGAAACAAATGCCCTTGTTTGTGTACACCGACAGTAGCCCCCAGGCCTGAGCCAAACACGGCACGGGCACGTTGCGTTAGGCTCCAAGTAGTGCACAGACATGTAGCGAAAATCCTCTACCCATGTGTAATGATTTTACTGTCCTGTCAATCACACGTCTGTTTCGCGCAATTACCGTGGGTCGTGCGATCATGGGTTTGCAGCAGTTATCGAGGGAGCGTGCCTGTAAAAAGGTAGTTTTGCAGGGGAATAGCATAGAGCTAGCCCCCTGCGCGTAGTCCCAATAAAACAGGGCAGACGCGAAGGAGCGTTGCTCATTCTCGCCTTTCGCCCTTCTCGCTTCATCTTCTTCATCTCGTCGAAACTGCCTCCGCCGCCACTCCCTCATCTCCCACCTCCAGATCTTCCTTTCCTTGCCATCCATGGGGCACAAGAAGAGCACCATGAAGGGAAAGCAAGCAGCCAAGCCGGAAGACCCGAGGGCAGAGGAGATAAAGAAGGAGGCGGAAGCTCAGGTCCAGCGGCGGCTAGAAAACATGGTTTTCTCGCCGTCGGACCTCGACCGCAATTCTTTTATCCGGAGATATGCTTACACGTGGGGGAGAAAAACCAAAGGGCATGGAGAGCCAGTCGTCCTCCCTGATGGATCCAAGGTTCCGAATGACTCGTACCCATTCTATTGCGCTTACTTTTACTGTGGGCTCTCTCCCCCCTTCTCTGATTTCTTCAGCGCCATGATGTACTCCTTTGGGTTCCGTTTGCTAGACTTCATGACCAATGCAATGACGTGCATGGCAGTGTTTGCCCATTTTTGTGAGAGCTTTCTTGGAGTTGTCCCCAATGTGGATCTGTTTCGCCACTCTACATCCCCCGCATTGAGGATAAATCCCTTTCGAGAAATATATCATGGATTCTGTGGGAGAAGAGAGAGGATTGCGATTACCTTGGAGGACAGCTGCATGGCAAGTGGGAGGGGTGGAGAGGGGATTGGTGTTGGATCCAGGACCCGAAATCCCCTCCGTTCCGCCAGCCGTGGACCAAGTGTGTGGTACGCGGCAAAGATTGAAGTGACCCGGGAGAAACCGACGGGAGGCTCCGCGCAACACTGAATAGAGTCGCCCGCCTCAAGGCTGTCGGGCTCACCATTGAGCACGTGGGTGCTAATTTCCTCCGGCGTTGCATCCGCCTGCTGCAGCAATGGGACCGCTTCGCTTGGGAGTACAAGAATGTCGCGGACTAGATGTTGTTGTATCCGGGCATTGCCAACAACCTGACAGTCATGAGTCATGCCTGGCTGTGTGAGCAACTTTTGCACAAGGCCAGCACTTTTCACTTGTCGGCAAGAATTGTTCCTTGGCACATCAACTCTGCGTTGGACCAAATCCTCAAGTGGACGCCAGACTGTAATGCCAACAGAGTTAAAGAAGACAGGGAGTTGCGTAGCTTGGAGGATGAGATGAGCTGGGCCTCAAGCTTAGTGGAGAGAGCCACCAGGAAGGAGACTGACTTCACCAAGGGTGCCATCGAGCAGGAGCAGGAGCAGGAGTACATCAAAAGCAGGCTTGAGGAGGTCCGAAGGACCAAGGCTGTCGTGGCAGTGGGTGATGATGATGAAGAGAACTCCTCAGAGCAAGAGCGTGTCGATGAAGAGATCGCCGAGCTTGAGGCGCTGGGTGTCGCGGCTACCGGGACCGGAGCTGCCGGGTCTGAGACTGCCGGGGCCGAGGCTTCCGGGGAAGGGGCTGCCAGAGCAGAGGGGGTCACAGCGCCTAAAGAGGAGGAAGGAATTGAAGAGGGTCCCCCAAGCCCTAGAGCAAAAGCGTCGGCTTTGCAAGAGGGGGAGCAAAGAGTCGGTGGTTCCGTCTTCGTCACGGGCTGGGACCAAAGTGAAGAAGACCACCGCCAAGACCAGCTAAGAAGACGTTGTCCATCGTGTCACATCCCTAGTTCTGGTATGACCTAGACTAGCTAGTCATGTGTGCATCATGTTTAAATTTCAATGAATTTGAAATGGGGACATGTGAAAGCCTCAGAAATCATTTCTGAAAATGACCAAGATAAAAATTGCTTCAAATAGGTCCAAGAAAATGTTCATGTTTCTCTCTGAAAATATTGGCCAGAGCTAAAAATTCAAACCAATATTTCCAGGAGCTCATAAATATTTATTTTGGGCATTTGGAATTAATTCAATAACTATTTGCATTGGATTTATATTTGATATATTTCAAATAAGATCCGATAATTCTGGAAATTGTTGTGGGGCTTTATATTAATGTCACTAGTCCATACAACAATTTACAGAAGCTCAGAAAATGATTTGGGTTGAAAATCAAATCAAAATGGAGTTCAAGAAAATAGAAAACTTAAAGAATTAGAGAGAGAGAGAGAGAGAGAGAGAGAAAAGCCACCTGGGCCACTTACCTGGCACCTACCGCAGCCCACTATGCGGCTCAGCCCACCACCGCCTCCTCCCCTGTCGTCTTCCTCCTCTGCCAGGAGGACGAGCCCGTGCACGACGCGCGCCGGCCACCTCCTGCTTCCCTGCTCTCCGCTGGAGGCACCCGAGGGCACCACACACTCTTCGCGACCTGCTCTCACTCCTCCCTCTCTCTCTGGCCCTTCTCCTCCCCTGTTTCTGTGTTCTCGCGCGCACCACCGAGCGGAGCTCGTCGCCACCGTCGCCGTTCACATGGCCACCGCCTCCCCCTCTCCTCACTCACCTGTCCACGAGCCCCGCCACTGTCGCCTACGCCTCTCCGTTGAGCCACATGACGCGGGAAGCCCAGGAGCGCCGCCATCATCGTCGTCTTCACCTCTGGCCGCTGGAGATCGCCTTCGCTGCCCCGTCGACCTCAGCGCGTCCCCGAGCCCGCTGAGCATCTCGTCACACCCGCCGCGAGCTCCTGCTCCTACTCCCCCTCTCCGGTTTTCCCCTCGTGCGCCGTTGCCTCGCCTGCAACCGAACGCGCCGTTGCCCGTGCTCGTTGCCGGTGATGCTCCAGTGACCATTTGGTACTGGGCATGCTCCCATCGTACCCACCGCACCATGTAGACGCCGTAGGTACTAAACGCGCATCCCCACGGCCACTTCAACCGTGTCCCCGCTCGCTGCCGACTCCGGCCACCGCAAACCTCGTCGCCGGCGCTGCTCCCAGCCACCCCAGCTCCCGCCACCGACACCGTTGGATGCGCCACTCCGCCCTCTTCCCGTAGCTGCTCTCTGCGTGCCAAAAGGGCCCCTGTAGGTGGATCCTGACGCGCTCTGCCACGTCTGGCCTCGCCGACGGCTAAACGCCAGCGGGCTGACAGGTTTGACCGGCGAGGTTGACTCGTTTGACCTGGGGTTTGACCCCCCCCCCCAGGGTCACTGACGTGTGGGCCATGCCCCAGTTTAGTTTAGGTGTTATATTAGTTAGCGCTAATTAACTTAGTTAATTGGTTGACTCACTGACATGTGGGCCCAGCCCCTAATTAACCTAGATTAGTGCTAACGTAACACTAACTAACTCTGTTAGTTAGTTGTTACACTGACATGTGAGTCCCAACCGTCAGGTTTGACCTGGGCTGGCGCCTTTGACCTGCTGACATCACCCCGACGTCATGCTGATGCAGTTAACCTTTTTCTGGATTTGTTCTTATTCAGGAAATTCCAGAAAATGCCCTAAACTTTTAAAATTCATAGAAAATTATTTGTAACTCCAAATTAAGTAAGTTATATATGAAAAATGATCAGAAAAATCTAATCTATCCATCTATACTGGTTTCATGCATCATAAAGAAACTTAACCTTGCTGTTTAGATCAAAACATGATAATGCATTATATGAGTTCATAACTTGAGTTTGAATTTCAACCCTTGGTTCAAATAAGCTCAAACCCTTCTGTTCTAGTTGCATTAGCTCAAATCACAGCATGTTGCCATGTCACATTCATGCATCATATTGCTGCATTGCATTGATTGTGTTTCCTCTCTATTGCCGGTAATTGCCCCCTTCAGTAGATGTTGTCCCGACGATGAGATCGATGACACCGATGAAGAACTATAATATCTTCAGAAGTGCCAGGCAAGCAAAAACCCCTTGTTCATTCCAATACAATCCCACTCTCTCGCTCCTGCTCTCTTTTACTGCATTAGGACAACAACGATTCAACTGTTACATGCTGCGGTAGTTGAACCCCTTTCCTCTGCATGACCTGTCATTGCCACAGTAAATAGATGAAACCCACTAGCATGAGTAGGAGTTGTTTGAGCCCTGATGTGCCTACTCATCCATGCTTGTTTGTCATGCCTGCTATTGCTTAGAGTTGTGTCAGGTCTAATTCATCGGGGATGAATTGGAAAGTTATGAACATGTTCTACTGTGTGTGAGCTAAGTGTGTTGAACACGATTTGGTAAAGGTATCGATGAGAGGCCATGTAGGAGTACATGGTGGGTTGTTTCATTGGAACCGTCCTTAAGCACCGAGATTTGTATGTGTGATTTAAGAGCTAGCTACTACCATGCATTGGGCCCTAAACCAATGGACCCTCTCGGCTTCTTAACCACCCTAGTCCTCTGTCCAGGAGTTGCAATTAGTTTCTGGTGTTTATAGGATATGTGTTGGCGGCCGTGCGTAGCGCTGACCCTAGGGGTGGGCTATGATGCGGTATATACACCATGGCACGGTGTACCGAGTTGCCCGTTTGGTGTCTCGGGAACCCTGTACACATCGTCCGGGGCCGTATGTGGAAACCTCGGTCGGACTCCTTGCGGATGGAACCTGGATAGGCGATAAACCTGGACTAGAGACTTGAGTGTTTAGGTAGGTCGTGGCCGACACCCTCGTTGGGCTTCCACTTGAAGGTTGCCGAGTACATGTCGTGTAAATGACGATAAGTGGTGAGAGCGTGTATGAAGAAGTACACCCCTGCAGGGTTAATATCATCTATTCGAATAGCTGTGTCCACGGTAAAGGACTACTTGGTTGCCTGTACAGTTCATAGACAAGTGAAAGTGGATACTCTAAAATGCGCAAGATAAGCATGAGTGCTATGGATGGCGTTCTCGTAGGGAGATGGGAGCGGATCCATAGTGGTGTATTGATTGGTGAATATGTGGACTCGTGTGCGCCACCTCAAAAGAGTTACTTGCAGTAGTAGTTCAGGTTAGCCACTGAGTCAAAGCTGGCTTGTTGTAGTTAAACCCCACCATCCCTTTATTGATAATGATGCATATGTAGTTAGTTCTGATGTAAGTCTTGCTGAGTACATTTGTACTCACGTTTGCTTAATTTATGTTTTGCAGATAGACTTCAGTCTCGCTAGCAGTTCCACATGGACTTCGACGTTTAGCTTGTTACCTCAGCTACGATCTTGTGCCCCCGGCAGGGTCTTGTAGATAGTCAGGCTTCTCAGCCCTTTTTCATTGGTAGTTGTCTGTACTCAAACAAGTTAAGCTTCCGCATGTGCTTTGACTTGTATGCTCTGAATGTTGGGTCATGAGACCCATGTTTGTACTATCTTGCTCCTCGGAGCCTAATGAATAAATACTTTGAGTCGTAGAGTTTTGTTGTGATGCCATGTTGTATTTGCACATATCGAGCATATTGTGTGTATGTTATTGAAATGCTTGGTATGTGTGGGATCCGACAATCTAGTTGTTTATCCTTGGTAGCCTCTCTTATGGGGAAATGTAGTCTTGTGCTTCCACTAAGCCTTGGTAGTCCGCTACAGCCCGGTTTATCGGAGTCCTGCTAGCCCAGCACTGCTGCTCCGAAACACTTAGACTAGCCGGCATGTGATTCACTTCGTTCACGTGTCTGTCCCTTCGGGGAAATGTCACGCGGAGACATCCGGAGTCCTGCTAGCCTGCTACAGCCCGGGTTCCCGGAGTCCTGTTAGCTCAGTTGCTACAGCCCGGATTCATACGCTGTTGACCGATGTGTTCGATGTTGATTCATGTATGCCTGACCCCGTAAGTTAGTGCCACTTTGGGTTCACGACTAGTCATGTCAGCTCGGGTTCTCTGTCATATGGATGCTAGCGACACTATCATATACATGAGACAAAAGGCGCAAACGGTGTTGGGTCATGGTAAGGCGACACCCGTGGAAATATCGTGCGTGAGGCCACAAAGTGATATGAGGTGTTACAGGCTAGATCGGTGTGACTTAGAATCGGGGTCCTGACAACTTTGGTTCAGAGCCTGACTGCCTGTAGGATTACCAAGCCAAACTGGTTGAAGTTGAGTCTAGAAATGCTTTAGTTATATAAGGGAGTTGATTGTGGAAGGGAACGTAAGGCTCTTTTTACTCCTTTACCTTATGCCTTCTGATCTGAGTCATCCTCTTCTTTCCTACGTGGGTTAAGGACTAGGATCTCATGTCTCTATCAGGTTCACTTGTTGCTAATCCGTAGAATCTTAGGCTTGTTGATTCCAGGCCTCAGTTCAGTTTCTACTACTTTTAGTATGTTGTCAGTTGAACCAGAACCTTGATATGATGTTGTTAAGTGACTATGCAAATCCTTGTGAATGTCTCAAATCTTTTTCTGAGCAATTACAGTCGTTATGCTGTCCGAGTCATCCCAGGTTTCTAAATAGGCTGATGCATTTGCAAATTCCTTCCTACCATTCTGAAGTTCCTTTATGCCAGATCGTCCACACTAATTAGTGTGTTGAGGTACTTTACTACCTCGGCATTTATATTGGAGCCATTATTATGACCCTAGGTGTCTTAGAGGACCACCTAGTAATCCAGCCATGTTTTGTGTTCCCCGTGTGATGATTCTGGCCGTCATTATCGAAAGCATCCCGTGATGCCATTTGGTTAGTAGGTATTCTATTACTGGGTTTTAAACCCGAGATTCACCCTACTTCATGTTGATAGTGTTTGCTCGTTCCTTTAGGTTATTAGTAACCTTTGCATTAGTCCTCGAGGTCCGTGGTATTTCCTTCTTCCAAATACTATGAACCACTTATGGCAGAAGTTTGTTGGATCAAAGGATCACAATAGGAGTGCTCTCGATGAGTTCTCCATTCATAAGTGTGACTCTGCCAGTTCTACCTTCTCTGCATGGGTTATACGTAAGAAACCTATTGAACTTGGTTCGACATATTAATCTATGCATCCACAACTCAGAAAGATATATGTCCCTTGAGTTGTCCCTCTTCATTTGTATTCCGACCATCATCTATCAATTGATAGTCAGGAGTAATTGTGCATCCATGTTATCGATGCTTATTATTCTTGTGGTCCGTCAAGCCATTCTATTCTGGAATGCCTAGGAGAAACAACCTCCAGTACCCTGTCCATTTCTAGGATTGGGTCAAAGCAGTTGTATTCCGCAGATCAAATGTCAATCCAGTTTTTATTCCGTTCTACCCTGGAGTATTACCGTCCTATGTCAGGAATGTCATGGGAATTGCACACCATCTTATGAATTCTTGATACAGTGATACCGCTCGCCATCGTTGTTCATTCCTCGGTTCCCGTGTTGCTGCAACTGGAATACCGACAAGTGAATCATGATGTGTGAAATCAATACTCCTAGCAACTGCGTTGCTTGGTAGTTAAAGGACAATATTCTCATCCTTAGCGTGTTGGTTATTGAATCACCATCCTAGGACTGGTCGTGCTACCTAGTCCATTTCTGTTGGTGCACTCTTCGATCAATGAGTTAGGATTTTGTCAAACCCTTGCTCTTTTGATCACATCGTCTTGCCTTGAAAAGCAAGATTGTTCTCGAGCTTAGTAACATATCGGTGGTCCGAGATTTTCCGAATATCTTCTCGAAAGTGTTACCAGGTTGTCACCTGACCGCTATGTTGAGTTCATGATCAAGTTGGTTTCTTGTAAACCACCCCTTCTCCAAGAATCTGTGTTGGATACCCCTGAGCTAGTTGGTTAAGCTAAACAACAACTTGGAGAGTTGGAAGATAAAAGCTTGTCCGACTTGGTTCATCCCAAAGGGATATCTTTGTTTTGTGTGTGTGTGTTGAAGAAAGATGATATCTTCATTGAGTGATCTTTGTGATCAATTATTGGATCTACTGTCTTGTCAATACTTTGATTTGATTATGGGCTATCGACAAATCAAACTGAGAACCAATGATGTTCGTAATGTTGTCTTACTCGTGGTTGTTTCCTCGAGCATACACCATTATATCTTCTGGGTCTGACCAATACTATCGTCTTGTTCACATAGTTTTGGAATTCCACCTATATGGAAGCCTTGATGGGTTGTTGTTAAGCCCATTGACAACATTTTCATCTTGTCCGTGATTCATGTTGAACATTAAGTTAGCGTTGGAAACTTTTGTAAGAATTTTCTTCATGTCCCACTCATGCAAGATATTTGGATGAAAGAAGTGACTCCCTCTAATTCATGTGCATTAGATGCAAGTTGCCGCTGTGAATTCGAGGAAGTTTGTTTTGCTTCCTCTGGGATCAACCCAAGTCAGTCATGCATATGTGCGAAGTATACTGTGGTTTGGAGACTTGCAACCTTCATTCTATATGTATCCCTAGCACACCAAGCCACTAACTGATTTGTTCAAGGAGAAGAAGTTCCTTCATAAGAGCTAATCATATGACTTATGCAAGGACTTCGTTATCCCGATGGTGGTTCCCAACCAGAACTCGGTAGTGTCTTATTATAAGACTACCATGTGCTCATGCTTGTCTAGGACAGTGTGTTCACAGGTGTGTAGCAGAACCAGTTCATGTTTTGGAGCTTGCTATCGTGGTTCATCTCCCGAGAATCTTGCAACCTCATCTCGTCGATTTGTGTTGCAAACTTTCATTTTTCTCTCTAGGCTGGATGAGTCTGGATTATCCTGACACCAACCAGATCTGAATCTCACGCAGGTGTAATGGTTGGAACATTTCCCAAGAACTATAATATTGGTCTCTTGCTACCTCTTGAGCACTGCGTTGGATTTCCCCAAAGAGGAAGGGATGATGCAGCAAAGTAGCGTAAGTATTTCCCTCAGTTTTTGAGAACCAAGGTATCAATCCAGTAGGAGGCTACGCTCGAGTCCCTCGTACTCACGGTCACTTACGAAAGTGAGATCTGATAGAGACGATAAATAATATTTTTGGTATTTTTGGTATAGAGATGCAAAGTAAATAAAGTAAAAGCAAAGCAAGAATAAAGTGATGGAGATTGATATGATGAGAAAGAGACCCGGGGGCCATAGGTTTCACTACTGGCTTCTCTCAAGAGCATAAGTATTCTATGGTGGGTGAACAAATTACTGTTGAGAAATTGATAGAGTTGAGCATAGTTATGAGAATATCTAGGTATGATCATGTATATAGGCATCACGTCCGAGACAAGTAGACCGAAACGATTCTGCATCTACTACTATTACTCCACTCATCGACCGCTATCCAGCATGCATCTAGAGTATTAAGTTAAAAATAGAGTAACGCCTTAAGCAAGATGACATGAAGTAGAGGGATAGTTTCATGCAATATGATAAAAAAACCATCTTGTTATCCTCGATGGCAACAATACAATACGTGACTTGCTGCCCCTTCTGTCACAGGGAAAGGACACCGCAAGATTGAACCCAAAGCTAAGCACTTCTCCCATTGCAAGAAAGATCAATCTAGTAGGCCAAGCCAAACTGATAATTCAAAGAGACTTGCAAAGATAACCAATCATACATAAAAGAATTCAGAGAAGATTCAAATATTATTCATAGATGGACTTGATCATAAACCCACAATTCATCGGTCTCAACAAACACACCGCAAAAAGAAGATTACATCGAATAGATCTCCACAAGAGAGGGGGAGAACATTGTATTGAGATCCAAAAAGAGAGAAGAAGCCATCTAGCTACTAGCTATGGACCCGTAGGTCTGAAGTAAACTACTCACACTTCATCGGAGGGGCTTGGATGATGATGTAGAAGCCCTCCATGATCGATGCCTCCTCCGATGGAGCTCCGGAACAGGCCCCAAGATGGGATCTCGTGGATACAGAAAGTTGCGGTGGTGGAATTAGGTTTTTGGCTCCGTCCCCGATCGTTTGGGGATACGTGGATATATATAGGAGGAAGAAGTACGTCGGTGGAGCTTCAAGGGGCCCACGAGGCAGGGGGCGCGCCCCCATGCCCCCTACCCTCGTGACCACCTCGTGGCTTTCTTGACGGAGGGTCCAAGTCTCCTGGATCTTATCTGATGAGAAAATCATGTTTCCGAAGGTTTCATTCCGTTTGGACTCCGTTTGATATTCCTTTTCTTCGAAACCCTAAAACAGGCAAAAAACAACAATTCTGGGTTGGGCCTCCGGTTAATAGGTTAGTCCCAAAAATAATATAAAAGTGGAAAATAAAGCCCAATAATGTCTAAAACAGTAGATAATATAGCATGGAGCAATCAAAAATTATAGATACGTTGGAGACGTATCAAGCATCCCCAAGCTTAATTCCTGCTCGTCCTCGAGTAGGTAAATGATAAAAACAGAATTTTTGATGCGGGGTGCTACTTGGCATAATTTTAATGTAATTCTGCTTAATTGTGGTATGAATATTTAGATCCGAAAGATTCAAGTCAAAAGTTCATATTGACATAAAAATGATAATACTTCAAGCATACTAACTAAGCAATTATGTCTTCTCAAAATAACATGGCCAAAGAAAGTTCATCCCTACAAAATCATATAGTTTAGTCATGTTTCATTTTGGTCACACAAGAATGCTATCATCATGCACAACCCCGATGACAAGCCAAGCAATTGTTTCATACTTTAGTAATCTCAAACCTATAAACTTTCACGCAATATATGAGCGCGAGCCATGGACATAGCACTATGGGTGGAATATAATATAATGAGGGGGGTTATGTGGAGAAGACAAAAAAGGAGAAAGTCTCACATCAACGAGGCTAATCAATGGGCTACGGAGATGCCCACCGATTGATGTTAATGTAAGGAGTAGGGATTGCCATGCAACGGATGCACTAGAGCTATAAATGTACGAAAGCTCAACAAAAGAAACTAGTGGGTGTGCATCCAACTTGCTTGCTCACGAAGACCTAGGACACTTGAGGAGGCCCATTGTTGGAATATACAAGCCAAGTTCTATAATGAAAAATTCCCACTAGTATATGAAAGTGATAACATGAGAGACTCTCTACTATGAAGATCATGGTGCTACTTTGAAGCACAAGTGTGGTAAAAGGATAGTAACATTGTCCCTTCTCTCTTTTTCTCTCATTTTTTGGGCCTTTTCTTTTTTATGGCCCTTCTATTTTTTGGGGGCCTTCTCTTTTTTATGGCCTTTTTTTCCTCACTTGGGACAATGCTCTAATAATGATGATCATCACACTTCTATTTATTTACAACTCGATACTAGAACAAAGATGACTCTATATGAATGCCTCCGGCAATGTACCGGGATATGCAATGAACCAAGAGTGACATGTATGAAAGAATTATGAATGGTGGCTTTGCCACAAATACTATGTCAGCTACATGATCATGCTAAGCAATATGACAATGATGAATGTGTCATGATGAACGGAATGATGGAAAGTTGCATGGCAATATATCTCGGAATGGCTATGGAAATGCCATAATGGGTAGGTATGGTGGCTGTTTTGAGGAAGATATAAGGAGGTTTATGTGTGAAAGAGCGTATCATATCATGGGGTTTGGATGCATCGGCGAAGTTTGCATCGACTCTCAATGTGAGAAAGGGCAATGCACGGTACCGAAGAGGCTAGCAAGGATGGAAGGGTGAGAGTGCGTATAATCCATGGACTCAACATTAGTCATAAAGAACTCACATACTTATTGCAAAAATCTACAAGTCACCAAAAACCTCGGCACTACGCGCATGCTCCTATGGGGATAGATTGGTAGGAAAAGACCATCGCTCGTCCCCAACTGCCACTCATAAGGAAGACAATCAAATAACACCTCATGTTTCAAATTTGTTGCATAACGTTTACCATACGTGCATGCTTAGGGACTTGCAAACCTCAACACAAGTATTTCTCAATTTCATAACTACTCAACTAGCATGACTTTGATATTATTACCTCCATATCTCAAAACAATCATCAAGCATCAAACTTTTCTTAGTATTCAACACACTCATATGAAAGTTTTATTATTAATCTTGCATACCAAGCATATTAGGATTTTAAGCAAATTAACATGATATTAAGACTCTCAAAATAATCTAAGTGAAGCATGAGAGAACAATAGTTTCTATAAAACAAATCCACCACCGTGCTCTAAAAGATATAAGTGAAGCACTAGAGCAAAACTATAAAGCTCAAAAGATATAAGTGAAGCACATAGAGTATTCTATCAAATTCCAAATCATGTATGGCTCTCTCAAAAGGTGTGTGCAGCAAGGATGATTGTGGTAAACTTATAAGCAAATACTCAAATCATAAAAGATGCTCCAAGCAAAACACATATCATGTGGTGAATAAAAATATAGCTCCAAGTAAAGTTACCGATAGAAGTAGACGAAAAAGGGGATGCCTTCCGGGGCATCCCCAAACTTTGGCTTTTAGGTGTCCTTAGACTATCTTGGGTGTGCCATGGGCATCCCCAAGCTTAGGCTCTTGCCACTCCTTGTTCCATAATTCATCAAATCTTTACCCAAAACTTGAAAACTTCACAACACAAAACTTAAAGTAGAAAACTCGTGAGCTCCGTTAGCGAAAGAAAACAAAAGACCACTTCAAGGTACTGTAATGAACTCATTCTTTATTTATATGGGTGTTAAACCTACTGTATTACAACTTCTCTATGGATTATAAACTATTTTACTAGCCATAGATTCATCAAAATAAGCAAACAACACACGAAAAACAGAATCTGTCAAAAACAGAACAGTCTGTAGTAATCTGTAGCTAGCGCAAGATCTGTAACCCCAAAAATTCTAAAATAAATTTATGGACGTGAGAAATTTATCTATTAATCATCTGCAAAAAGAATTAACTAAATATCACTTTCCAAATAAAAATTACAGCAGTTCTCGTGAGCGCTCAAGTTTCTGTTTTTTACAGCAAGTTCAACAAGACTTTCCCCAAGTCTTCCCAACGGTTCTACTTGGCACAAACACTAATTAAACACAAAAAAACACAACCAATACAGAGGCTAAATAATTTATTTATTACTAAACAGGAGCAAAAATCAAGGAATAAAAATAATTGGGTTGCCTCCCAACAAGCGCTATCGTTTAATGCCCCTAGCTAGGCATAACAAGCAAGAATAGATCTAGGTATTGCCATCTTTGGTAGGCAATCCATAAGTGGCTCTCATGATAGATTCATATGATAATTTTATTTTATTTCTAGGAAAGTGTTCCATGCCCTTTTTAATGGAAATTTAAATCTAATATTCCCTTTCTTCATATCAATAATTGCACCAACCGTTCTAAGGAAAGGTCTAACGAGAATAATAGGACAAGAAGGATTGCAATCTATATCAAGAACGATAAAATCTACGGGCACATAATTCCTATTTGCAACAATAAGAATATCATTAATTCTTCCCATAGGTTTCTTAATAGTGGAATCCGCAAGATGCAAGTTTAGAGAGCAATCATCAAAATCACGGAAATCTAGTAAATCACACAAAGTTTTGGGAATAGTAGAGACACTAGCACCCAAATCACACGAAGCATAAAACTCATAATTTTTAATTTTAATCTTACTAGTTGGTTCCCACTCATCATAAAGTTTTCTAGGGATAGAAACTTCCAATTCAAGTTTTTCTTCATAAGATTGCATCAAGGCATCAACGATATGTTTAGTAAACGCTTTATTTTGACTATAAGTGTGAGGAGATTTTAGCACGGATTGCAACAAGGAAATACAATCAATCAAAGAGAAATTTTCATAGTTAAATTCCTTGAAATCCATAATAGTGGGTTTAGCAACATCTAGGGTTTTAATTTCTTCAATCCCACTTTTATCAAATTTAGCATCAAGATCAACAAATTCCGAATTCTTAGAACGCCTTCTAGGTAAAGGTGGATCATATGCAGTCCCATCATTATCAAGATTCATATTGCAAAACAAAGATTTAATAGGGGACACATCAATAACTTTTAGATCTTCATCATTATTTTCATAGAAACTAGAAGAACACGCTTTTATAAAGGCATCTTTCTTAGCACGCATCCTAGCGGTTCTTTCTTTGCACTCGTCAATGGAAATTCTCATGGCTTTGAGAGACTCATTGATATCATGCTTAGGTGGAATAGATCTAAGTTTCAAAGAATCAACATCAAGAGCAATTCTATCAATGTTCCTAGCCAAATCATCAATCTTAAGCAAATTTTCTTCAACCATAGCATTAAAATTCTTTTGCGAAGAAATAAATTCTTTAATATTAGATTCAAAATCAGAGGGCATCTTATTATAATTTTCATAAGAATTGTTGTAGGAATTACCATAATTATTAGAGGGATTACTAGGATAAGGCCTAGGATTGAAATTTCCTCTATACGCGTTGTTACCAAAATTGTTCCTACCAACAAAATTCACATCCATAGATTCATTATTATTCTCAATCAAAGTAGACAAGGGCAAATCATTAGGATCAGAAGAAACACTCTTATTAGCAAATAATTTCATAAGTTCATCCATCTTTCCACTCAAAACATTAATTTCTTCTATCGCATGCACCTTTTTAGTAGATCTTTCAGTATGCCATTGAGAATAATTAACCATAATATTATCTAGGAGTTTAGTAGATTCTCCTAAAGTGATTTCCATAAAAGTGCCTCCCGCGGCCGAATCTAAAAGATTTCTAGAAGCAAAATTCAATCCGGCATAAAAATTCTGAACAATCATCCACAAATTTAAACCATGAGTAGGGCAATTACGTATCATTAATTTCATTCTCTCCAAAGCTTGTGCAACATGTTCATGATCAAGTTGTTTAAAATTCATAATATTGTTTCTAAGAGAGATGATCTTAGCGGAAGGAAAATATTTAGAGATAAAAGCATCTTTGCACTTGTTCCATGAATCAATAGTATTTTTAGGCAAAGACGAAAACCAAGCTTTAGCACGATCTCTAAGCAAAAAAGGAAATAACTTCAATTTACCAATATCATTATCGACATCTTTCTTCTTTTGCATGTCACACAAATCAACGAAGCTATTAAGATGGGTAGCAGCATCTTCACTAGGAAGGCCGGAGAACGGATATTTCATGACAAGATTCAACAAAGCAGTATTAATTTCACAAGATTCAGCATCGGTAAGAGGAGCAATCGGAGTGCTAAGGAAATCATTATTATTGGTATTGGTGAAGTCACACAATTTAGTATTATCTTGAGCCATCGCGACAAACAAGCAAACTAACACACGAGCAAACAAAAGCAAACGGGCAAAAAGGCAAACGGAGAAAGACAGGGAGGATAGAGAGAGAGAGGGCGAATAAGACAGCAAGGGTGAAGTGGGGGAGAGGAAATGAGAGGCAAATGGAAAATAATGTAATGCGGGAGATAGGGATTGTGATGGGTACTTGGTATGTTGACTTTTACGCAGACTCCCCGGCAACGGCGCCAGAAATCCTTCTTGCTACCTCTTGAGCACTGCGTTGGATTTCCCCGAAGAGGAAGGGATGATGCAGCAAAGTAGCGTAAGTATTTCCCTCAGTTTTTGAGAACCAAGGTATCAATCCAGTAGGAGGCTACGCTTGAGTCCCTCGTATCTACACAAAAACAATAGCTTAATGCAACCAACGCGCTTAGGGGTTGTCAATCCCTTCACGGTCACTTACGAAAGTGAGATCTGATAGAGATGGTAAATAATATTTTTGGTATTTTTGGTATAGAGATGCAAAGTAAATAAAGTAAAAGCAAAGTAAAAGCAAAGTAATAATACAGTGATGGACATTGATATCACGAGAAAGAGACCCAGGGGCCATAGGTTTCACTAGTGGCTTCTCTCAAGAGCATAAGTATTCTATGGTGGGTGAACAAATTACTGTTGAGCAATTGACAGAAGTGAGCATAGTTATGAGAATATCTAGGTATGATCATGTATATAGGCATCACGTCCGAGACAAGTAGACCGAAATGATTCTGCATCTACTACTATTACTCCACTCATCGACCGCTATCCAGCATGCATCTAGAGTATTAAGTTAAAAACAGAGTAACGCCTTAAGCAAGATGACATGAAGTAGAGGGATAGTTTCATGCAATATGATAAAAAAACCATCTTGTTATCCTCGATGGCAACAATACAATACGTGCCTTGCTGCCCCTTCTGTCACTGGGAAAGGACACCGCGAGATTGAACCCAAAGCTAAGCACTTCTCCCATGGCAAGAACAACCAATCTAGTAGGCCAAACCAAACTGATAATTCGAAGAGACTTGCAAAGATAACCAATCATACATAAAAGAATTCAAAGAAGATTCAAATATTATTCATAGATAGACTTGATCATAAACCCACAATTCATCGATCTCAACAAACACACCGCAAAAAGAACATTACATCGAATATATCTCCACAAGAGAGGGGGGAACATTGTATTGAGATCCAAAAAGAGAGAAGAAGCCATCTAGCTACTAGCTATGGACCCGTAGGTCTGAAGTAAACTACTCACACTTCATCGGAGGGGCTTGGATGATGATGTAGAAGCCCTCCGTGATCGATGCCTCCTCCAGCGGAGCTCCGGAACAGGCCCCAAGATGGGATCTCGTGGATACAGAAAGTTGCGGCGGTGGAATTAGGTTTTTGGCTCCGTCCCCGATCGTTTGGGGGTACGTGGATATATATAGGAGGAAGAAGTATGTCGGTGGAGCTTCGAGGGGCCCACGAGGCAGGGGGCGCGCCCCTACCCTCGTGACCACCTCGTGGCTTTCTTGACGGAGGGTCCAAGTCTCCTGGATCTTATCTGATGAGAAAATCACGTTTCCGAAGGTTTCATTACGTTTGGACTCTGTTTGATATTCCTTTTCTTCGAAACCCTAAAATAGGCAAAAAAACAGCAATTCTGGGCTGGGCCTCGGTTAATAGGTTAGTCCCAAAAATAATATAAAAGTGGAAAATAAAGCCCAGTAATGTCTAAAACAGTAGATAATATAGCATGGAGCAATCAAAAATTATAGATACGTTGGAGACGTATCATCTCTCTGTAACCCGGTAAAGTGGATGTCGTGGCCAACACACCCAGCCGAAAGACCCATTATTGTAGTATCTTGATTGAGGAAATTGGCCACCTTCCCAAGGATTCCGTAGGATTTACTTCCATAGTTATTCCTTATGGATTCTTGCGCTCCCGAAGTCTGACCTTCTACATGTTCTAGATATCGAGCCATATAAAGAAATGGGTTACGCTAGCACGTCAAGGAGAACACTAGAAGTAGAGTGCTAAATGTCTCACGGTCGATCATCAGATTGTGTTTCCTTGGCCTCGCTAAGGAGAAATCTGAGAAGGTGTTATCTCCCTTTGCATCTGCATCGTCCATCACTATTCATCATGGATATTGGTAAAACCTTGATGAATACGGAAATGCTCAAGTTCTTGAGAGCATGCGCAAGCATTAGGATTTATCGTTGGCATTAATTGGGATCCGCTCTCAGTTTCTTCGATTATGCCATAACCTTTCAAACAGTGGAATCACTCTCTACTGTTGAGTTTCTCCCAATTACTAGAATCATTCCCAGCATTAGCATTTTGTTCCTAGCTTGCACCGCCATTGTGCCATTCAACCTTGGACTACCCTTCTCGGTAATTTCTGGTCAGGATCACCTTCAAAAGTGGTCCTACCATGGGTACTATCCATTTCCGATGATAAGCAAAAATCATCCATTGTGTTGTCTTCAACAAGGTAGTCCACATCATCCGTCCTAGTCTGAGTATGTCAATTCTTCGAACTCTCCAAAATGATCAATTATGATTTTCCCTAGGCTGGTATGAAAAATTTCAATGATTTAGATATCAAAAGTAATTCTTTTTTCCACTTAAGAGAATAATTCTACGAGTCACCTTCCCCGAGGTGTCCCGTTATGGAATCATGGCAATTATCTCCTCGCTACTTGACCCCATTCACCATCTTCTCAAGCATGGAATTGTTGCCTACCAAATTGAACCCCGTCATCTGTTCTTCCATCCCTTCTGAGGTGTGTTTGAATGTCTCAGCTCGAGAGATGTTGCTATGTCTCATTCCGTTAGTTGATCCTAAGTTATTTGATCTTCAAGAAGATCGATCCTTCTAGAGTTTCCTTTTCCTCTCGTTGCAATGTTGACCGGAGTTCTCAGAGCAAGACGACGAGACAAAGATGGTGACGAATCAATGTTCTTACAAAGTGCAACCTGAATCGTGAAGACTGTGTTAGTTTGCGTTTCCCCTTCACCTTACCCTACGCTTGAATCTCGGGACGAGATTCTTGTTTAGTAGGGGTGAGTTGTCACATCCCTAGTTCTGGTATGACCTAGACTAGCTAGTCATGTGTGCATCATGTTTAAATTTCAATGAATTTGAAATGGGTACATGTGAAAGCCTCAGAAAACATTTCTGAAAATGACCAAGATAAAAATTGCTTCAAATAGGTCCAAGAAAATGTTCATGTTTCTCTCTGAAAATATTGGCCAGAGCTAAAAATTCAAACCAATATTTTCAGGAGCCCATAAATATTTATTTTGGGCATTTGGAATTAATTCAATAACTATTTGCATTGGTTTTATATTTGATATATTTCAAATATGATCCAATAATTCTGGAAATTGTTGTGGGGCTTTATATTAATGTCACTAGTCCATACAACAATTTACATAAGCTCAGAAAATGATTTGGGTTGAAAATCAAATCAAAACAGAGTTAAAGAAAATAGAAAACTTAAAGAATTAGAAAGAGAGAGAGAAGCCACCTGGGCCACTTACCTGGCACCTACCGCAGCCCAATGTGCGGCCCAGCCCACCACCGCCTCCTCCCCTGTCGTCTTCCTCCTCTGCCAGGAGGATGAGTGTGCCCGGCGCGTGCCAGCATGCGCCGGCCACCTCCTGCTTCCTTGTTCGCCGCTGGAGGCACCCGAGGGCGCCATGCACTCTCCACGACCTGCTCTCACTCCTCCCTCTCTCTCTGGCCCTTCTCCTCCCCTGTTTCTGTCGTTCTCACGTGCACCACCGAGCGGAGCTCGTTGCCACCGTCGCTGTTCACCATGGCCACCGCCTCCCTCTCGCCTCACTGACCTGTCCACAAGCCCCGCCACCATCGCCTACGCCTCTCCGTCGAGCCACGTGACGCGGGAAGCCCTAGAGAGCCGCCATCACCGTCGTATTCACCTCCGGCCGCCGGAGATCGACTTCGCTGCCCCGTCCACCTCAGCGCGTCCCCGAGCCCGCTGAGCATCTCGTCGCACCCGCCGTGAGCTCCTGCTCCTGCTCCCTCTCTCCGGTTTCCCCTCGTGTGTCGTAGTCGTTGCCTCGCCTGCAACCGAACGCGCAGCCGCCCGTGCTCGTCGCCGGTGATGCTCCGGTGACCATTTGGTCCCGGGCATGCGCCCATCGTACCCACCGCACCATGTAGACACCGTAGGTGCTAAACGCACATCGCCACTGCCACCGCAACCGCGTCCCCGCTTGC
Source organism: Triticum aestivum (assembly GCF_018294505.1). NCBI lineage: Eukaryota > Viridiplantae > Streptophyta > Magnoliopsida > Poales > Poaceae > Triticum > Triticum aestivum. The sequence continues at coordinate 356,596,838 of NC_057806.1, read as the reverse complement.
TGTCGACTCCGGCCACCGCAAACCTCGTCGCCGGCACTGCTCCCGGCCACCCCATCTCCCGCCACCGCCACCGTTGGATGCGCCACTCCACCCTCTTCCCGTAACTGCTCTCTGCGCGCCAAAAGGGCCCCTATAGGTGGATCCCAACGCGCTCTGCCGTGTCTGGCCTCGCCGGTGGCTAAACATCGGCGGGTTGACCGGTTTGACCGGCGAGGTTGACTCGTTTGACCTGGGGTTTGAGCCCCCAAGGTCACTGATGTGTGGGCCATGCCCTTGTTTAGTTTAGGTGTTAGATTAGTTAGCACTAATTAACTTAGTTAATTGGTTGACTCACTAACATGTGGGCCCATGCCCTAATTAACCTAGATTAGTGCTAACGTAACACTAACTAACTCTGTTAGTTAGTTGTTGCACTGACATGTGGGTCCCAGCCGTCAGGTTTGACCTGGGCTGGCGCCTTTGACCTCCTGATGTCACCCCGACGTCATGCTGACGCAGTTAACCTTTTTCTAGATTTGTTCTTATTCAGGAAATTCCATAAAATGCCCTAAACTTCTAAAATTCATATAAAATTATCTGTAACTCCAAATTAAATAAGTTATATATGAAAAATGATCAGAAAAATCTGATCTATCAATTTGTACTAGTTTCATGCATGGTAAAGAAACTTAACCTTGCTGTTTAGATCAAAACATGATAATGCATTATATGAGTTCATAACTTGAGTTTGAATTTTAACCCTTGGTTCAAATAAGCTCAAACCCTTTTGTTCTAGTTGCATTATCTCAAATCACAGCATGTTGCCATGTCACATTCATGCATCATATTGCTGCATTGCATTGATTGTGTTTCCTCTTTGTTGCCGGTAATTGCCCCCTTTAGTAGATGTTGTCCCGGCGATGAGATCGATGACATCGATGAAGAATTATAATATCTTCAGAAGTGCCAGGCAAGCAAAAACCCCTTGTTCATTCCGATACATTCCCACTCTCTCGCTCCTGCTCTCTTTTACTGCATTAGGACAACAATGATTCAACTGTTACATGTTGCGATAGTTGAACCCCTTTCCTCTGCATGACCTGTCATTGCCATAGTAAATAGATGGAACCCACTAGCATGAGTAGGAGTTGTTTGAGCCCTGATGTGCCTACTCATCCATGCTTGTTTGTCATGCCTGCTATTGCTTAGAGTTGTGTTAGGTCTGATTCATCAGGGATGAATTGGAAAGTTGTGAACATGTTTTACTGTGTGTGAGCTAAGTGTGTTGAACACGATTTGGTAATCGGTGAGAGGCCATGTAGGAGTACATGGTGGGTTGTTTCATTGGAACCGTCCTTAAGCACCGAGATATGTATGTGTGATTTAAGAACCAGCTACTACCATGCATTGGGCCCGAAACCAATGGACCCTCTCGGCTTCTTAACCACCCTAGTCCTCTGTCCAGGAGTTGCAATTAGTTTCTCGTGTTTATAGGGTATGTGTTGGCGGCCGTGCATAGCGCTGACCCTAGGGGTGGGCTATGATGCGGTAGATACACCGTGGCACGGTGTACCGAGTTGCCTGTTTGGTGTCTCGGGAACCCTGTACACATCGTCCGGGGCCTTATGTGGAAACCTCGGCTGGACTCCCTGCGGATGGAACCTAGATAGGTGATAAACCTGGACTAGAGACTTGAGTGTTTAGGTAGGCCGTGGCCGACACCCTTGTTGGGCTTCCGCTTGAAGGTTGTCGAGTACATGTCGTGTAAACGACGGTAAGTGGTGAGAGCATGTATGAAGAAGTACACCCCTGCAGGGTTAATATCATCTATTCGAATAGTCGTGTCCGCGGTAAAGGACTACTTGGTTGCCTGTACAGTTCATAGACAAGTGAAAGTGGATACTCTAAAATGCGCAAGATAAGCGTGAGTGCTATGGATGGCGTTCTCGTAGGGAGACGGGAGCGGATCCATAGTGGTGTATTGATTGGTGAATATGTGGACTCATGTGCGCCACCTCAAAAGAGTTACTTGCGGTAGTAGTTCAGGTTAGCCACTGAGTCAAAGCTGGCTTGCTGCAGTTAAACCCCACCATCCCTTTGTTGATAATGATGCATATGTAGTTAGTTCTGATGTAAGTCTTGTTAAGTACATTTGTACTCACATTTTCTTAATTTATGTTTTGCAGAGAGACTTCAGTCTCACTAGCAGTTCTGTGTGGACTTCGACGTTTAGCTTGTTACCTTAGCTACGATCTTGTGCCCCCGGCAGGGTCTTGTAGATAGTCAGGCTTCTCAGCCCTTTTTTCATTTGTAGTTGTTTGTACTCAGACAAGTTAAGCTTCCACATGTGCTTTGACTTGTATGCTCTGAATGTTGGGTCATGAGACCCATGTTTGTACTATCTCTCTCCTTGGAGCCTAATGAATAAATACTTTGAGTCATAGAGTTTTGTTGTGATGCCATGTTGTATTTGCACATATTGGGCATATTGTGTGTATGTTATTGAAATGCTTGGTATGTGTGGGATCCGACAATCTAGTTGTTTATCCTTGGTAGCCTCTCTTATGGGGAAATGTAGTCTTGTGCTTCCACTGAGCCTTGGTACTCCGCTACAGCCCAGTTTACCGGAGTCCTGCTAGCCCAGCACTGCTGCTCCGGAACACTTAGACTGGCCGGCATGTGATTCACTTCGTTCTTGTGTCTGTCCCTTCAGGGAAATGTCACGCGAAGACATCCGGAGTCCTGCTAGCCTGCTACAGCCCGGGTTCCCGGAGTCATGTTAGCCCAGTTGCTACAGCCCGGATTCATACGTTGTTGACCGACATGCTCGATGTTGATTCATGTATGCATGTCCCCTTAGTTAGTGCCACTTTGGGTTCATGATTAGTCATGTAGGCCCGTGTTCTCTGTCATATGGATGCTAGCGACACTATCATATACGTGAGCCAAAAGGCGCAAACGGTCCCGAGCCATGGTAAGGCAACACCCGTGGAAATACCGTGCGTGAGGCCGCAAAGTGATATGAGGTGTTATAGGCTAGAACGGTGTGACTTAGAATCGGGGTCCTGACACATCGTCACTTGGCCCGTCTTGCCCCAGCTCCAACTCCGCCTTCCCGGTAGTGGGTGGTGAAAGGAGTAGACCCCACACCTCCATCAAGCCCAGCACCATCAGCGAGCAGGACCCCCCCACCACCACTCAAGAGGGCCGGGGAATACCCCCGTCTCTGGTGTATGAGATGGATGCCATGCTTGATGATCCAGAGTGAGGACAGTCATTAGCTTTTCTTAATTTCAATCATTTTTCTTCAGTCGCATTTCTCTTAATTCGTGGTTGATCTTGTGATGTTGGCCTTGACAGGGACGAAGAGACCCTTGCTCAACGGCCAAGCGGGCCAAAACGACAAAGGAGCTAGGACCGGTGTTAGGCGCTGAACCGGCAAGGGATGCTGGAGGTGGCCCTGTACCTAGCCCCCGGCTAGCCCCCTGCGTGAAGGCATGGGCCAGACTGCACCTGCTGGTGGCCATGCTGAAGTTCTTCTATCGCCCGCCAAGGATACTGGCGGGAGCTCCCAAAGGGAAGCCCGGCAGCAAACAATGACCATTTCATCTCCTTCTGCGAGTGACACCCAAGGAAGGGGATCCTCGGCAAGAGCTCCTTCTGTCAGGTCTTCCCGTATTGAAGTTACCCCATGGAAGAAGAAGATGCCAGATGCCTGCCAGCAACAGATACTACCGGCAAAGGAGAAATTTCTTCCCGCCAGCCGCTGACAGGTAATCTAGCTTCCTTCGAATCCATGTTGGGAACTCTCTGTTTTTTTAACTCTTGGTTCTGGTTTCTGATCTTCATTTCCTTCCTGCCTCCATTCCCTCAGAGCCCCCTTGTTTGAAGAAAAGGAACCTTTGGAGGAAGTGGCATACATAGGAAAGGATGTCGCTGCAGAAGCCCTCAAGATTGCCACGGAAGAAGGTCATGCCGAGGCCTCCAAGGACGCCCAAGGAACCTCAATGGGGGAAGAGGAAATCCCCAGTGACACGACCATCCCTACGATGGAAATTGAGGAGAAGGTGAACCTTCAGAGCGATGCCTCCCACTTGAGGGTCACTATCCCGGCAAGCAGCTTAGCAATGGTTGTAGCTCACCCAGTCCCAACAGCCCCTAGTTCGTCAGCCCTTGCGGGGGTAAATTTTGATAAAGAGATATGTCGCATACTGGCCCCTCTGACCCAGAAGACCAAGGAAGCGAGTGACCTTGGTGACAGCTCCATAGACTTGGCCTTCCTAGAGGCAGTAGCTGCCAGGCTCAAGGAAGTACGGGAGAGGTACGACTAGAAACGGCAAGTGATCCGAGATGATCACAAAGCCTGTGACTCTGCCACCCAGCAACTGAAGGACAAAGCTGTGGAGTTACGCTCTTGGTACAATGCATGATCCGGCGAGCTCAGGGCTCGAGAGGAGAAGATGGCGGCTGTCATAGAGAGAGAGCAAAGACCCACGATGCTAGGATTCTAGAGCGCGAGGCGCGACTTAGTGCCCAAGCTAAAGATATTGACACTCACGAGCAGGCCCTGGACGATGCCCTCCATGCCAAAGATGACGAACTGGAAAGCCTTGTTCAGCAGGGCACCAAGCATCTGGAGGACGGCCACAAGAAGGCCATCGACTCACAGGTTCATGTCGCGACAACTAAACTGAAAGAAGTCTCCAATAACCTTGCTGCAGCTTCTGAAGCCAAAGCAAAGCTCAAAACACGCATGGGGAAACTGGAAGAAGAGCTTTCGGGAATAAGAAGGAGGTCGAGGCCCTCCGGGAAGAAGCACAGAAAATAGCCTCCATGTTGGAGGGGCTACAATCACAGCTTACATCCAAGGACCAGGACCTGAAGACCGCATTCAGCACCATTGGAGATCTGAAAACCAAGCTTGCCACCCTTGAGAAGGATCTTGAGTAGGCCAAGGACCGTGAGAGGGCCTTGGCGGAAGAAGTCAACACTGCCGGATCTCTTCGCAAGGATGCAGAGCACAAACTCAAGGAGCAAGTTGAACTGTATAGCCTCTGGTCAAAGAACCTGGTGAACATAGCTGAGCGTATCTCCTCCCAGATTGCCAAGATGAACATGAAAAGCTAGACTTTCTCCGTCAATGAACTTGAGGCCCCGAGCGTCAAGCTCACACACTTCTTCGAGGGTCTCATTGAAGGGCTAAAGACATACGAGGATGACAAGTCATCCTGCTTCACCATTGAGACTCAACATGCCCGGGATACTTCCCGTCAACTTGGGCAGCAACATAAGTATCCGTCCTGGCAGGCAACCTCTTACCGTCAATTATGTGCAGCGCCATCCCGACATCGACATCTCCGATGCTTTCAAGAGGTTGCCTTCCGGGACGGATACTTCTATTGCTACCCAAGTTGTCGGGTCATTGGCCGACTAGGTCCTTCGTGTGCCCCGGGTCCAAGGAGGACGCCGGGACTAGCTCCATTTGCTGGGACGTTGCCAAACAAAGAAGACACATTTCGGCCTTTGTGTTAGGCCTTGCTACTTTTCGTGATGTAATAGTACTCTTAAGTATTTGCATGAACCAATGTTATCCTTTTAAGTTTATATTGCCTATCGTTCTTGTATGGCATCAAATCATACGCATGCTGGGAGCCTGCCAGGGCAAGTACTAGTTGTGCCGCCGTGGGTACGGGCCCTTGGCATTCTTGCAAGCATAGGCGCCACTGGCAAGTTTCCCTTCGACATTATCGATGCGACTGCCTGGTCTGTTGAGCGGACTCGAAACAAACGAGGATGCAAGCGAAAATGGAAGAGTCACTTTGCGTTACAGATATCCCATATAGAACAATAGGGTCTAAAACAAAGGAGTCATAAAGGGAACACGGGAAGAATCCTGGAACCCAATAAAGGTTCTGCGACTTACCTTTTCTCAATCTTGTTACTGTTGTTGCCGCGGAGGTGCAAATCTCCCCTCTCTCTGGAAGCCCCACACACAGCAAGTTGCATTCAACCCGTAGGAGATGTGGTCACAGGGTACCACAATGAGTGGTGAGGCTTGCCGGGATAAGGTGGAGATGCGCCCGGCCGCAACTTCTTTCTGCGGCAATGCCACTCCACATGCTAGGGCGGAGATCCGATGTATTTGCCACGGTCTACCGCTTGGCTGAACATGCGTCCCAGTGGGGCAAACGTTTGTGCCATCGAATTTGGCCTATTAGCAATCAGAACATCCGCTCTGTGCCATAGCCAGGTCACGGTCTACGCTCGAAGAAGACCACGATCGGGGTGGACGCTGCACTGCCAGCAGCGGCCACTCCGCCCACGGTGGCTAGTTGGGCCGCTGTGACCGCGACGCCCATGGCGCCCACAGTCATACACGAAGGGACCATCGGAACAGGGGAACAGCGCCGCCGCTCCACTCTCCCGCCTGGGAGCTGTCATCGGAATAGTGGACGACGAAGAGCAACACGTAGGCTACTACTTCGGGTTCGCACAAGCGACACCCCCTACCTGGTGTGCCAAAGATGTTGGCGTGGAGCACGATCACCTATGGGGTGGGGGTGCCCCTTTGTGGTTTGGCATGGGGACGGCCACGTTGCACAAAGAGCATAAGCAATAGGGGACAACACGACGATGGACAGCTAGTTTTTACCTAGGTTCGGGCCGCTTTGCAGCGTAAAACCCTACTCCTACTTTGGTGGATTGATCTAGAGGAGGACAAAGGCGCAGAGTGCACTAGCCCGGCAAGGGTGCCTCGAGAGTGCAATCACGCGTGTACAAGTGCAGGGGGTCGAAATGTTTGAACCCTTTGCTAGGTTGCCTCGGGCCTCCTTTTATAGGTTAAAGGGCGACCATAGTGGCAAAACAGTCATTTGGGTGAGATTAGATAGCTAGCAGTGCTATCGTACATAACTCTAGAAGTTAGGAAAAAGTGCATTAAATGCATTGCTAGGTGTCGTGTCGAGGTTGAATCTCGGTAGGCCTACCCCGCCGCTTATCTGCTTCTCCTTGCTAGCATGACACGTCTCCTATACGGGTGTCAATAAAGCTAATCACTTTGGGATCATGCTGCCACGTGCTTGACATGGTCCACTGATACGTCTCCAACGTATCTATAATTTTTTATTGTTCCATGCTATTATATTATCAATCTTGGATGTTTTATATGCCTTTATATGCTATTTTATATAATTTTTGGGACTAACGTATTAACCTAGAGCCCAGTGCCAGTTTCTGTTTTTCCTTATTTTTGAGTTTTACGAAAAAGGAATACCAAACGGAGTCCAATTGACGTGCCAATTTTTGATGATTTTTTATGGACCAAAAGAAGCCCCCGGAGTAAAAGAGTTGGGCCA